>NW_017307206.1:598164-628314 GCF_000935625.1 Nanorana parkeri
CTAGGGTTGCCACCTGTCAGGGATTCACCCGGACAGTGCGAATTTGAAATCTTGTGCCAGGTTTTCAACTTAGCTAAAAACTGGACACAAGATGCAGGCTGGCAGGGGGAACCCCAGGGTCCTGCTCAGGGCTGGACTGGCTCATTGTCAGGCCCGGCCTTAGGCCTTTAGGCGCCATGTGCGAGAAAGCTTTACAGCGCCCCTCAGTGACCACACCACTCAGTGGCCACACCCACAGTAACCACACCCATTTCCCCCAATATCTGCACCATTTAAAGACTCCTATTTTTTTAAGCCGCAAACAAAAATATATTAAAAAGTATGATAAAAATAAAACTTTTATTCAAAGGTATTAAACTTGTAGGCGCAATATACTGTAAGTTTTCTTATCAAATAAAACAACAGAAGGCAAACAATAGATGTCAAACTAAAATAGAGTCTATAAAAATAAAGTGTCAGGATGTCATGCCGGCACCTTTCTTCAAGTAAGTATATCTAGAAAAGTAAAAATAGAAAACAGAACACAAAACCCAGACTACGTGTAAATTAATGAATTACTATATGTCCGAATATACGAAAAATTTATTCAGGCACATAATAATTTGTTTGAGAATGGCGTGTTCTGTGAATGCGTGCCACCTAGGGTTGCCACCTTTTCTTCAAGCGAAACCCGAACACTATAGCATCACGCGGACATATTCTTTTAGGAGAATGGGTCGTGGCTTATTCATATGTAATGGGCACCACCCATTAATATGTAAATAACACAGTTGAGACTATTTTCAGTGGGGGGCCAGTAGCCCCTATCTTAATTTTGGTTGCCCCTGTCTGCCTGACATCTTGTGTCCGGGTTCCTGGGGCCATGAAACCCGTACACAGCATTCAAAACCCGAACTGTCCGGGTAAAACCTGGACAGGTGGCAACTCTAGTGCCACCATCTTGGAGGCGGGGAGCATGACGGTACATGACACCATGCATGCGTCATGCATTCTAAAAACCACTGGCCTGATAAGTTAATTCGGGGGGAGGCGGCAGAGGTGTACACAGAGGTAGTGAGAGAGGTGGGCACAGTGGGAGGGGAGAGCTGGAGGGGGGGGCGGGGGGTCAGTGGACACAGAGGTGGTGAAAGGTGGACACAGTGGCAGAGCTGGAGGGAGGGTCAGTGGACACAGAGGTGGTAAGAGAGGTGGGCACAGTGGCAGAAGAGCTGGAGGAGGGTCATTGGACACAGAGATGGTGAGAGAGATGGGCACAGTGGCAGGGGAGAGGCTGGAAGGGGGGGGGGGAGTCAGTGGACACAGAGGTGTTAAGAGAGGTGGGCACAGTGGCAGGGGAAGTGCTGGAGGGTCAGTGGACACCAGTGGCATCACAAGGGGGTGTGGCCTGCACCCGGGTGACACCATTGCTGGGGTGACACCAATATGACTGATAGTCATTTTGGTGTTACTCCCTCTAAAAAGTCGGGGCAATCCTTTTTGGATTGTAAGCCCTCACATGCCGGGCCCTACTTACCATCTTGTCTTGAATTGTATTATGATTATAATGTCTTCCTTATATTGTAAAGCGCTGCGCAAACTGTTGGCGCTATAGAAATCCTGTACAATAATAATGTATTGCTGGGTTTCGTAGTCCTCTATACAGTGGCAGAACTACCAGGGTCGCAGCAGTGACAGGCCCTAGCATTTCGTCACTTAGGAGGCCCTGGTAAACGCCGACATTGCAGGTTACCAGACCCCCCTTCTATCAGTCTGTGACCCTCCATCCTTCAGACTGCATGGATCGTGTGTATCACGATTGAACTATGGTTTGGTTTGTGGGGGCCGCTAGTGAAAGATTTGCCCCCGGACGCCTTGTCACCTTTTCCCAATACACACCCCCTAGCCTCTGAGTTGGCCCACCCTTTGGCACTATAACAGCTTCAACTCTTCTGGGAAGGCTGTCCACAAAGTTTAGGGGTGTGTCTATGGGAATGTTTGACCATTCTTCCAGAAGCGCATTTGTAAGGTCAGGTACTGATGTTGGCTGCGAAGGTCTGGCTCATATGCCGCTCTAATTCATCCCAAAGGTGTTCTATCGGGTTGAGGTCAGGACTCTGTGCAGGCCAGTCAAGTTCCTCCACCCCAAACTCGCTCATCCATGTCTTTATGGACCTTGCGTTGTGCACAGTCATGGTGGAACAGGCAGGGGCCATCCCCAAACTGTGCCCACAAAGTTGGAAGCATGAAATTGTCCAAAATGTCTTGGTATGCTGATGCCTTAAGAGTTCCCTTCACTGGAACTAAGGGGTCAAGTCCAACCCCTGAAAAACAACCCCACACCATAATCCCCCCTCCACCAAACTTTACACTTGACATAATGCAGTCAGGCAAGTACCATTCTCCTGGCAAGTGCCAAACCCAGACACGTCCATCGCATTGCCAGACAGAGAAGCGTGATTGATCACTCCAGAGAACACGTCTCCACTTCTCTAGAGCCCAGTGGCAGCGTGCTTTACACCACTGCATCCGATGCTTTGCATTGCACTTGGCTATGTAAGGTTTGGATGCAGCTGCTCGGCCATGGAAACCCATTCCATGAAGCTCTCTGCACACTGTGTGCTTCAGCATGCGCTGACCCCGCTCTGTCATTTTACGTGGCCTACCACTTCTTGGCTGAGTTGCTGCTGTCCCCAGTTGCTTCCACTTTGTTATAATGCCACTAACAGTTGACCGTGGAATATTTAGTAGCAAGGGGATTTCACGGATTAATTTATCACACAGGTGGCAATCTATCACAGTATCACGCTTAAATTCAGAGCTCAAGAGCGAACCACTCTTTCACAAATGTTTCTAGAAGCAGTCTGCACTCTGCATGCCTAGGTTCTTGATTTTATACCCCTGTGGCCATGGAGATGATTGGAACAAATGAATCCTGTGATTTGGAGGGGTGTCCCAATACCTTTGGCAATATAGTATAGCTTTAAAACATGTTTTCGTAAGACTTGTGACACGTCACTTCAGGAATGGCCAGGAGTTTGTTTAATAAGCTACTATGGTGATAATCAGGCAATACTAAAGCCAGCTACCGAAGTGTCGTCGCCAGGGAAACCAGTGTGCGCATCCACAAACGTCATCAGGAAGGCCCTCTCTTTCATCCAATCACATGCTTTGTGTGAGGTGGAGGGGGTCGTGTACAGCTCGGTGGCTCCGCTTCCGGATTTGCTTGCGGTTGCCAGGGGAGGCCTGGGCCGCGGCATAGCAACGAGAGCGGAGAGACGCCGTGTGGAGTGAGAGATCGATGCGGTGTTCACGGGGCTCCGGTAAATGACTTTGGGGTGGGCTTTGGAGCAGTGGGAGAACTGTTGGGTATGGAGAGAAAGTGCACAGTGGCAATGAATAGACCTCAAAAGAACAAAAAAAAGTGAGGAGAGGTGGGAGAAGAATGACTGGAATCCCAGAGCTAGACGGGAAGAGCTTTGGTGAAGGGACGTGAGGTCATTCGGTGCCCTAGAGGTATCTGAGGTCAGCCTTTAGTGGGGGGAAACTCATCCATTAGAATGGATATCTCATTTTTATCAGCAAGGGTTGATGTGATGACTTCATTGTTGTGTGCCTTGTTTAACGAGACTCTGTCACTAACATGAAAGTGCAATTGTCCAGCCACCCATGACGTTGAACGCTGTTCTAAAGCAGGGGTATTGTCTGCTAAAGTCTCTCCAGGAACCAGGACCTCCATGTGTCGTTCTCCTGTCCCCCCACCACACTCAGTGGTTCCTCCCGCTGACCCTTTATGTCATTACAGCTGAAGGAACCACTGAATGCAGCGGTCGACCAGGATTCTGACTCCCAGAAGTGGCTCCCTGGATCTTCTCTGTACTTAAGATCTGAAGAAGACTTCAGCCAAGGCTTTCTCACCAACAGAGCAGCATCCTACCTCCTGGGTGGCAGGAGAAGTAAGTATTCCCTTTCTTTTTTACTGGTGCTCTTTTATTAGTAATTTGAGTCCGGTGGCCTTAAAGAATACCAGTCACAAGTGGAATTCTGCAAGAGCATACATATTCAGTCTTCATTTATTATAATTGTGCAGGTATACTTCTAAAAGGTTTCTATTTGCCTCTAGGGACTGTTTTTTTTAACTTCAGTGAGAGTTATGGGGGCCAGAGGTAACCTATGGTCTGGAACATTTGTCACCCTGCTTTTTGTCCTATCACACACAGTCTCCCAGTTCATGAGCATGCTTAACAGTGCTATGTAACAGTAGATGTAATGGATTACATGTCTCTTTTATTTGATATTGTTGTACACACTCAGGTGCTGAGAGACTGTGGGAGGTCCGGTAGTTACCAAGGCAAATGGAACTCAAACTAAGGTGACAGATTAAAACAGAAATACACCCTGGTATTCTTTACAACCAAGGAAAGTGGCATCTTCACCTCTGTTTGGATTGCAGTTGCCATGGTGCTGCAACACCTGCCATTTGAGGACTTGAGAGTTCAGTTAAGAGCAGAAATCAAGACACTTTGTTTTTGGTCAAATCTTTATTTTTAAAGTTCTTTTGCAGCTAATTTAGTTTGGGAGGCATGGGGCTGGCAGAAAGGGGGACCTTCTTTATACATGGAAGGACTGCTTTAAAGAAGAACTCCAGGATTTAATAAAAATAAACCCTTGCAGTTGGGCTACCCCCACACTGCAAGGGTTAAGTGCTTGTTTTGGTCTAGGGACGAAAATAAAGAAGATATACCTGCCTGATCCTTGGTCTCCCCTGACTGCTAGACCGATCTCTGCAGCCTCTTCTCTCCTGGGCTCCAGTGGCCTAAGGATCCATGATGTCATCGTGTCTAATGTAGGTGATTAGACGTGAGGAAGCTGAGGGACATACCACAGTTGGAGCGGAGGGGGAGAGAGTTGAGTGGTCACTGCCGCAGGACAGAAAATCCAGTAAGTGTATCTTCTTTATTCTCACCCCTAGACTAAAACAAGCACTTCACCCTTGCAGTGTGGGGATAGCCCCACTGCAAGGGTTAATTTTATTAAATCCTGGAGTTCTTCTTTAACACTGAACATTTAGATTGTTGCATAAGCCCAACGGTGAGAGGTTATCTTAAAGAAAACGAAAATTTGCTTCTCTCCATGCCATTTGATACTGATGCAGTCATGCTATAGTTTTATTGTGTAGAAGCAGCCAAACCACATGAACTGTAGATTGCTTGGATTTTTAGCTTGATAGTTCCAACCTACAAAGCTGGCCATACACTATACAAGCTGATTGTACAATCTCCTTTAGATCTACCATCAACTTTGTAGTGCAAGGGCCTGCCTGATTGGATATAAATTGAATGTATTGTTTTGGTCTGTCCTCATATTACATAGTTTGGGTATAACTAAAGGAGATTGTACAGTTTTAGGCAGTCTATACACTATACAATCTCCTTTAGGTCAACCAGAACTATACAGCACAACCCATCCAGTTTGAATCCAGTGCGGTAGGCTCTCTTACTGCATAGTTTTTGGTAGATCCAAAGATTATAAAATCAGATTGCAAGTTTGCGGCTAGCTTGAGTTAGACCTTTTATGAAAACTGGCACTCTGGGATACAGCAGATGTCATTGGGATGGCACTGTCACAGGGATGGTATTGTCTGCGTAGGGAATTTTCAGCTGATTTATAAAAATTATCAAAAAAAGTTATTAAAAAACCCAAGTATGTTCGCCAGTTAGAAACCTTTTTACATGTGTGTAACAGTGACGTGCTGTGCCTTCTGTGCTGGGTGAGGCATCCCCCAGCCCGCCGAAGCTCCGCCCTATCCCACTGAAGCCCTGCCCCATCCCGCCGAAGCCCAGCCCGATAACTGGCTGTGTAAGGAGGGGAGGAGTCAGGGAGGAGCCTCCCTGTCCCTCACTTGCTCGTCACTGCTGAGACATCGAGATCGATGGTCTCAGTTTTTTTTTTTTTGTTTTTTTTTTATTGGACAGCTTGGACCAATGGCGCTTTGCCATTGGTCGAAGTTCACACCTCTAACACAGTGTAGAGGCTGTGACAGCTCTTGTCTCACCAAGTTAGATAACACAAGGAGTGGGGAAGCCCGCTGCTGTGTAACCTAACTACCTGTCAAAAGCTGGATGCAGCGCTGCCTGTAATTAACAGGCAGCGCTCCGTCCATGACAGGCTACACAGTGGGGAGGCTTTCCCTGCTGTGTAACCTGTAACAAGCCAATCTGAATGGGAAAAAAATCTGTCAGCTTCAGACTTGAAGCTGACACCTTTTTTTCTTCATAGTACAAGGTAAGGCTCTGCCTACCCTGACCACATGTCCCTGTTGTGTAAGAAATGAACATGTTCAAAAATTTAGGCATCAGCAGGAAGGACGGCTCCAGGGGTGGGTACTGGATCAGAGTAAAGCTTTGAAATCTACTGTGTCACATTTCACACAGGTGGTTCTGGTAGTTCTACAGAATAGTGGTTTACATTTTGTATTGCTATGGGAGAGGTGGGTTTGTATCACGGCTATAGTAATTGTTTAGACAGCATTGCCTTGAAGCTTTCTATATGTTCATAGACAAGCAATCAATATTTTGTACACATAGCACACATTTTAATAATAATGGCTGTAATAGATGTTTGCAGTTCAAGCGCATAACATAGCAGTGTAGTAAAACTGGAAAATCTGCCAAAGGAAAACAAAAGAATCCTGCTGCGAATTTGTATTCTGTACAGTCAGGGTGGTATTTACTATAACAGTACTAAGTCTCAAAATATACAATTTGTATACTGAATGATCCAGAACTTGGTATTGAGTGCCAAATGAACAGATCATACAGATTTGTCCATATGATTGAACGGCAAAGTATGTTAAAGATCAGCCTGTCCCTGGGTGACCAGTGTTTCTGTGTGTAGCATGATGTCACAGATCCTTTACAATATTTTCTTCCTCTGGCAGTGGTTGGATTCTGAATGCTGCAATGAGTGGCATCATGTAATGATATGGCGCCGTTCTTTACAGCATTCTTCTGTGAGTTTACAGCAGTGGGCAGTCCTTGACACCTTGAGCTCACAGCAGGTTAGTTGAATGATGCCCAGAGAAGGGCCAAAACAGCATAGTTAGATCATTGTCTGTGGGGTACAGTGCTGGAGATCAGGTGAGTATAGCAGCAGGAGCTGCATTTTATTTTCAAACATTTTAATCAAAACTGGAAATCTGCCTTTACCCCAATAGAAACCGATAGGGCTGCAACAACTAATTGATAAAATCGATAATATTCTATAATGATTAGTTGATTCCGATTAGTTGATTCAGCGCCTAAATGCTCAGCCGAACACCCCCCGTCACCACCGTTGCTGCTGCCACCACCTCAGCTCTGCTTAGCCACAACCCCCTGCCGCTGCATCCTCAACTCTGTTCAGATGCTTGTCAATCCCCCCCCCGCCACGTCCTCAACTCTCTGCAGCCTCTTGTCAACCCCCCGCTGCTGTGTCCTCAACTCTGTGCAGTACAACAGCAAAAAAAAAGCCCTTCCATGTACACCTTGCTTTAAAGCTGGATATGAGTTGATGAGTGCGTTTGCCATTTGTTTTGCTCAACTCTGTGCAGCCGCTTCTCAATCCCCCCCCGCCACGTCCGCAACTAATCAATTATGAGAATAATCGTTGGTTGCAGCTCTAGAAACAGACATCACTTTAATTATCAGCAAGCAAGTTATCGCACAAGGAATAACTGTTGTGCAAGGTGTTGGAGCCTTGTACAGGTTTGGAATGGCTTTAGCTATGTAATGCACATAAATACTTTTATTTATAGGTTGTTGCAAGCAGTACCTAGCTTGCAGTCATCCCTGAAAGAAGAGTGAAAATACGTAATCAGTATGAACATTTGTCTGTCTAGATGGATGTGTTTATCTATTGCCTCCAGTAAACCTGTCATGAGAAAAATATGGGCACAATCACGACTGCCTTATTAAAATGCTAGTTTCCTGGATGTTCAGCTGACCCTCTGCTTTCAGTACTTTGAGCTTCGAACCTAGAACATGTATCTGGATCAGAAAATACAGATGTCGTTATTTACAGCATGACATCCAGTCAACTGGCATTTTATTTTATTTTTTTGAAGGATTGGTGTACAAATGGCAGCCTCCAAGTTTATCTCTTGAAATAATTTCTTTTAAATGCAGAATCATCTGGATGACCTCAGGTGCAGCTAGAAAAAGCCCTATCTGTGTGTATAAAAATGTATTGTGTTAAAGGAGAACTATGAGGTGAGTGCTTTTCACTCACCTCATAGTTCTAGACGACCTGTGACAATGCACTGTCACAGGTCGGCTCAGTAGATCGGGAGGTGAGCGAACACATACTGGCGTTCGCTCACCTCTCGATCCTGTCACGGCTCTCTGCCGTGACAGAGAAGGGGCTGGATTCCACCCTCCCCACTCCGATCCTCCAGCGCTGACTGGTGGAACGGACGGGGGAGGGGCCGGGTACAGCTGGCTCTGCCTTTTAGATAGACAGAGCCAGCTGTCAGTCACGCAGGGATCCGCTTCAGCTGCGGCGTCTCAGTATACCGCGAGCTACAGCTCGCGGTATACTGAGCCTAGGGTGAGGGGAGGACGCTAGTTTGTGTCCTCCCGTTACCCTAAGGAGAACTATGGGGAAAAGACTTAACCCCATAGTTCTCCTTTAATGAAGTATAGTTAAAGTGACAATAAAGTCAAAAATGGTTTCCCCCCCATGCTGCTTGAAGGACTTAACCTTAAATGATGCCTCTTGATCCGATCTTCTTTCCAGTAGTTTTCAGTAGTCCCACCAGCGCTGGTGCAAGTTTTTGATCCCGCTTTGACTCCTGTCTCTTCTTGTCCCACAGAGTCTGTGCGGGTACACCCTGGTGCATTAACTTACCCTTTTGTATCTTCTCCCGGCCGAAGATCTCTGCTGTGCATGCGCCCGCCCCATGATCCTTTGCAGCTTTCTCAATTCAGAAAGACTTGTACAAAAATGATCTGGGAATAACTATGGTGAATGTTGCTCCAATCCACATAATCTGTTAGTGGCAGCCAGGTGTTGATTGCATTTGCATAATTGGAGCCAGGAGGTGTTATTAACCTGCCCAGAATGTGGTGTTAGAAAGAAGAGGAAAAAATGCCAAGAGTACCAGTGAGGGTGAAAAGCATGACAAACTGAAGAATTTGGTCATCCCATATGTAGCTGGGGTGTCTGAGAAACTCAGAAGGGTTTTTAAAAAAACATCCACCCATGTCTGCTTAAAACCCAGCAATACACTGAGGCAACAACTGGTTCACCCAAAAGACCCAACATCAAAAAACAAGATGAACAACATTGTGTGTGCAGTCCAGTGAAGTGAGGAGTGTTCAGAATTGTATGTCGGTGAAATAAAACAGCAGCTACACCAGCGTATGGCACCGCATAGAAGAGCCAAACCCTCTGGTCAGGATTCAGCAGTATACCTACATCTAAAGGAAAAAGGTCGCTCCTTTGAAGACCGTCAAGTACGCATCCTAGACAGGGAGGACTGGTTTAAAAGACGTGAAATAGGCCATTTATGTAAAATTGGAGAAGCCAAGCTTGAATTGAGTGGTGGGGGGGTGAGACATCTATTGTCTGCCACATACAATGCTGTTTTAACACCGCTCGGCAGGTTAATAACACCTCCTAGCTCCAATTATGCAAATGCGATCAACACCTGGTTGCCACTAACAGATTATGTGGATTGGAGCAACATTCACCATATTTATTCCCAGATAATTTTTGTACAAGTCTTTCTGAATTGAGAAAGTTAGTTGGATGTCCAGTGAAACGTCTTCAAGAAAAATACAGAAAGTCCAGTTGCCTTGACTTATTTTTTACAGATATACCCGGACCTGGATGAATGAGAACATTCACAGACACAGGTAAGTTTAAACCTATTTGGTAATTTTATTTTTCCCCAGTCATCGTCCAGGGCAGCATCTGAGAGATGGGATCCTCCCACCTGAAACAGGAAACACATCATCCACAATTAGAATAAAAAGGGCGGTCCCACCTAACCACCTCAGGATTTTGTGTTTCGCATCGTAACGTTTGTTATTTTACTCCAGGCCTATCATGCTAGATAGCAGGGGCCTCCTTAGGCATGCGGCTCTGACTCGCAGGACAGTGGACCTGGAGAGCCTCATGCACTCTGGTTCCCCCAGAGTCCTTACAAAAACGGTTTGCCCAGAGGTTTCCCTCCATAATTGAAGGAGATGGCAACTATCTTTGCTGGCGTGAGTGGCTCCAGATGGAGACCCCCGGAGTGTCGTGCTAGAGGAATTGACGGATGACCCATTGGGCTCTGTGGCAGCAGCAGAGCTGGGTCCCAGCAGGACACGAATACTGTGCCTTGTCGGCAAACCACACCGGCAAGCATGGGCACCAGGAGTGGGGCAGGAGCATGAGTCCAGGCGGCAAGGGTGTGCACACCGTCGGACTCTTCATCACAGGACGCTTCTCCCATTCTGGGGGTTCAAAGCCCCAGCTCCAAGGTAGGCGGGTCTACAGTTGACAAGTCCCCCCTACCTGTACCCTTCTTCCCCTGGGGACCTGCTTCGGTGGGGCAAAGGGTACTCGGCTTAATTTATGCACCTCTCAATGAGTCTCTCTCCAGGGAGGGGCAGCTTGGTCTCCGGTGGCAGGCTCTGAGCCCTTCCTGTTTTTTGGCATAAGTATAGACCTCAGAGGATTAGCCCCTGCCAGCAGAAGCCAACACACGCTAAGATGTGCTTCCTGCATTGACAAATTGTTTTTATTTCCGGGCCAAGCTTTTCTGCCAGATCTGTGTATCTCCAAGGAGGGGCATGCATGAGAGAGAGTCCGTGGTCATATCTCTCTCTCACACAGACAGGATCTGGCTCCCCAAGGACTGGGGATGGATTCTGGCATTATCCTATTTAGGACAGCCTGGCTGTTCCACCTTTTCTCGTTGAACTTTTGCTGCACTCTCCCCTCTAATGTACACCTTGTACTGGAAAGTATTACTTGCAGCGGCAGTGTCATAGAAATTCTGAGACTGCAGGGCTACACTCTGGTGGAGGTAATGCGGTGTGCTTTGTGGGGCTCAGCCATGTCCTTGTGCCTGTAGACAACGTACTGGTGACACATGCCTTAGGGTATACGGTACCCTAAGGCATGTTTTCTGCGGGGCTAAGACACAGAATGGTTTATTTTGTATTCCAATTCCCGTTTTTGCACTTGAATATTCTGAGGTATTGGGGTGGCGACTGAATCACCCTGTTTTACGGGGAGAGGCAGACAAAGGTGCAATTTACAAGCTTTGCAGATAGGCCATTTTACCTGGGGGCGAGTGCTGCACAGGTGACTGACCTTGCTGTCTGCACAGGTGGAAAACTCCAGTCAATCTAGAGCAATTACTGCCAATTGGGCTGCACGGTTATATTTTTGCCCTTATGTTGCAAGAGCCTTGTTTTCCCACTAGGGTCAATCCTTGCAAGGCTCTATGTATTTGGTATGGGTTGAGATTTTCTAAATTTTAATTTCACCTGGGTGGGGCTGCACGGTTATATTTTTCCCTTAAGCTGGCCATACACCTTACAATTATCTGCAGATTTTCTGTGGTCAGATGGAAAAGGTGCAACAGATTCCTCCATCTACACTTAAAGGAGAACTATGAGGTGAGTGCTTTTCACTCACCTCATAGTTCTAGCCGACCTATGACAATGAGACTGTCACAGGTCGGCTCAGTAGATCGGGAGGTGAGCGAACACATACCGGCGTTCGCTCACCTCTCGATCCTGTCACGGCTGAATTCCCCCCTCCTCGCTCCGATTTGCTAGCGCTGACTTGGCGGAACGGACGGGGGAGGGGGCGGGTACAGCTTGCTCTAGGCAGAGCCAGCTGTCAGTCACGCAGCTGGGCGGATCCAGACATAATTGTCGGGATCCGCTTCAGCTGCTGCGTCTCAGTATACCGCGAGCAGTATACTGCGGCGTCTCAGTATACCGCGAGCAGCAGCGAGCAGTATACTGCGGTGTCTCAGTATACCGCGAGCAGCAGCTCGCGGTATACTGCGGCGTCTCAGTATAACGCGAGCTACAGCTCGTGGTATACTGAGCCTAGGGTGACGGGAGGACGCTAGTTTGTGTCCTCCCGTTACCCTAAGGAGAACTATGGGGAAAAGCCTTAACCCCATAGTTCTCCTTTAACTGTGTGGATGGAGTAATCTCCACCTGGGCCAATCTGTTGCACCTTTTCCATCTGACCACAGAAAATCTGCAGATAATTGTAAGGTGTATGGGCACCTTTACGTTGCAAGAGCTTTGCTTTCCCACTAGGGTTAATCCTGATAAAGGCGTATGTATTGGGTATAGGTTGAGGTTCCTCATTTTTCAATTTCACCTCGGTGGGGCTGCTCCACAGTTGAATGACCTTGCTGTCTGTGCTGGTGAGACTCAACAGACGTTCTAGAGTAATTCCTGTCATTTGGGCTGCACCGTTATATTTTTTTCCTTATATTGCAAGAGCCTTGCTTTCCCATCAGGGTTTATCGGGAAAAGGCTCTATGTAATCGGTATGGGATGAGATTTTCTCATTTTCTTGTTTGCACTTGGGTGCACAGGTGAATGAGCTTGCTGTCTGCACTGGTGATAATCTCCAGACAAGCTGGGGCGATTCCTGACATTTGGGTTGAACCGTTATATTTTGCCCGTGTATAACGAAAGCATTGATTCCCTCCTAGGGTTAAACCAGATAAGGCTCTATGTATTCGGCATACGCCGAAAAGTCAAATAATTGGATATACCATAGCCTCTGTTGCAGTGATGAGAAGCAACGCATAGAGATCCTTGCACAGCATCTATACTATAGCTCAAGCCTGTGCTACCTTTGCAGAAGTAATAGGGATTTTTTTCTGCAGTTCCCTGGCTTCACTAAATTTTGTCCAGTGCATTTCAATTCACCTGGGTGGATCTGCTACACAGGTGGTTGACCATTCTAACAGCACTGCTGGACACCTCCAGACAATCTTGGAGGTCCTACTTCTTGGGCAGCACTGTTATATATATTTGGTTTTCTTTATCTCTGGAGCCTCATTTTTTTTCCCTCTATGGTTAAAACCTGATAAGACTCTAGGTATTTGGCATACGCTGATGAAACAAATAAGCAGATATGCTATAACTTCCCACCAGAATAAGACGACTAATAATGAACATTTGGTGGGGATAAAAGGCTACATACAGAGACACCATTATATAGCAGGAGCTGGTGCTGCCTTTACAGAAAGGTTAAGAGACTCTTCTATAGCTCCTTAGACTGCTCAGGTGAGGTTCACAATGGGTTTCCAAACTAGTAATGTTTACTGCCGTGCCAGAAATCCTTGCCTATCATCTTTCAGAATTACATGCGTTAAAAAAAAAAAAAAATATGTGTGTATATGTATACTTACAACTAAGACTTACTATGAATTTGTCTACACATGTGGTTGTGAAACAGGGGTTAGTTGCATCCAGGTTTTGATGTTGACTTTGGTTTGTTCCAGACACATGTCAACACAACATCTGTAAGTGCATGTGAGTCACAGTTGATGGCAGAATATTGGATGCGTATGGACGCATATGCATGTAGATGCATGCGTGCATAAGTCCAGATAGGAGCATATTTTTGGCCACCTGGCGGGCCAGATTTTTTCTCTGCACCTGGAGGCATGGAGTGCAAATGGCAAGTATGAATGTAGCTGTATGCAGCCTACCTTATGTATATGGGCACCTACTATGTAAACCTGGTTGGCTTAAGCTCACCATATGGGGGTTCCCCTGGATAGGACGTTGTTAGTGCATCCTTTTACCTGACGCATACAGTTTAAACATCTATTGGGCTGTTTATAGCACATGTTCTGTTAGGGGTCTTCAATGGGGCATAGCTTTTTTTGCAGGCTATTCCATGAATATCACTTACTGTGTCATGTATCCACCCCAAGCATGGCTTCAGGTGGTCGACTTCATGTTTTTTCATTCTGTTCGATTTCACACAGGAGAATTGTCCTTGTATCTGGGAGGATGTCAAGGTTGTATTTGCCCTGCGCGTGAATGGCTTGGGAATCTCTGCTGCATTTAGAAGGCATTTTGCATGCTCAGGCACATGCTTTAGAGAAATGTTATATGGTCGAAAATCAGAACAGTGTGTTTGCATGCCAGATTATTTTTGTGAAGCACTGGAGTCGAACACGGATGTGTGATTTAAGACTATTGTTCTGGACACACACCTGAATGCAGCAGATATGGACAAGCCATAATAAACAAGATCACGGTAGAGACAGGCTACATAATTCATTGTTCATGGTTGTGCCTGCACCTACATACTATAGGCATCGTTTAGAGATAAGTCTATTGGGTACATCGACACGGTAGTGTGTTTTTACCCCAACAGGGTCAGTATGTCGAAGTGACAACCTGCTTGTGTTTTTGCCATTCATCAGCTGCTCTATTCTGCCTATAGTATCGGAGGAGTATCAGACCTTAGGATCATAGGCCAGCCATATGACATTTGTTTATCTCACAGTTGCATCGTCTTGCTTCATGGCACTTTGCAGTACAGGTCAGGCCCAGTAATGTCTACAAAACTGCTGCACTGTTTTTTCTCTGTTGGGAAAGACAGGATGCTGAGAGTGCATGTAATGAAGGGGTAAACACCCTGTTATATTTGCCCACTTGACAAATTCCTATGTTTAACTCTTGAGATTTGAGAGCGCATTCAATGGCGCAAACAACTAAAAAATCTGGGAATGATCGAATACATTTTTTTAACGTAGGGGTTAACTGGATAGGTACAATTTTTACCCAGGGAGCCCTTGGCTTCTGAAAAGGTCAAAAGCCCTGGAATTGACAGTCTTTGATCAAAAGCCTAAGTACAGTCAGCAAGCTGTCCTAGTTGAGGCTCGAACAAACTATACAGCTTCTTTATGTCTGGATGTGAGTGTACACATATAGGTATATATTAGGGATGCACCGATACCACTTTTTTGGGTCTGAGTACGAGTACCGGTACTTTTTTTTAAGTACTCGCCGATACCAATTACCGATACTTTTTCTTAAAGGGGCAGATCACATTTTTTCCAAAGCAATACAAAATAATGATTTTAGGTCAGTTTCTTAATATTATGAAGAACTGTAACTCAAAAGACAACATGACTGTCAAAAAATAAGTTTACTTTGCTTAAATTGTCACAAAGTTGTACTCAACGAAAGTTAGTAAAATCTCAACGTGCTATTTGAAAAAAGGCCACAAGATGGCATATGGATAGGATGGAAGCAGATGGAATTGTGTAGAAAAGTGAAAAAACCTTAATTTAGCTTAAGACCTCATTCACACAACTAACAGCCGGCCCATGTTATATTAATACAGCATGGTCAAAGATAAATTAATCTTTATTTTATATAATATTGATTAAGCAATGGAAAAAACAATTATTTTATATTTATTCATGCTGTATTCACTCAGCTATGATTCCCTACTCCATTGGATAGAAGTTGGCTTCTAAATCTAACAAGGCTTTAGAATGTTTCTCCGGTACTACTTGGACTTCTGTCACTCTTTGAGGAGATCCAAGAATATTTGTGACCTGTTTCAGGGCCTGATACAGGCTGACAAACATCATAACATTGATGTTCGGTGGCTTTGGACGTGCATCGCCCTGTCATTCTCTAGAAGTGTTTATGACCAGCTTCAATAAGGGCCTTGGACTCATCAGGGGCAGAGGAGCTAGGTTTTCACCAGATAAAATCTGTAAGGAAGTCACTGAGCTGAGTTACAATCTTTGGTGTAGCACTGCAGAGTTACCCTCCATCTGTTGTGATCAGACTCTTGGTAGTAAGGTGCTCTTGCCAGTGCTCCCCCCCCCAAAAAAAGTATGCTAATTTCTAGTTTATCCTCTCAGCCTCTCAGATGCTGCCCTGGACGATGACTGGGGAAAACCTAAGTTAGGTAACTGGTAACTTTGCTTCCAGGAATCGTCCAGGGCAGCACGGATTCCCGCCCTGCTTGTTAAGTGGTGTGGTTCAACATGAATTTCATTGTTACTGTCTGGTGGTCCTTTCTGCCCTTCAGTTCTATGATATAACTGAGGTGGTTAGGTGGGACTGCTCTTTTTATTCTAATTGTGGATGGTGTGTTTCCTGTTTCAGATGGGAAGATCCCATCTCTCAGATGCTGCCCTGGACGATTTCTGGAAACAAAGTTACCAGGTACCTTACTTAGGTTTTTTTTAAATGTTTTTGCATATATCTTCTGCTTGCTAGCAGTAGATATACAGTGAGGAAAATAATTGTTTGACCCCCTGCAGATTTTGTAGGTTTGCCCACTTACAAAGAAATGAAAGGTCTATAATTTTGATCATAGGTGTATTTTAACCCCTGCGTGACTGACGACGTACAGTGTACGTCGCCAGCATCGGGGCTGTTGAAACAGACTCCCGGTGACTTTTGCCGCCGGGACTCTGTTTAAACTTGTAGAGCCGACTGTCGGCTTTACAACAGAAGCGATCCTGGCGACTTACCTGTCGCCAGATCGCTTCTGCGTCCCGAAGAAGGGGCACAGAAAATATATAATGTTGGGGGGTTTTAAGTAATTTTCAGGCCTAAAATGTGGAATATAACATGGGTACAAAAAAATGAAAAAAAGGCCTCAGTCATGAAGGGGTTAAATGATGGAAACGAATTTCAACCAAAAATCCAGAAAAAAACACATGATACAAATCATGTGTTTCCTTTTCACCAAGCTTCTTGCTGATAGTCCTGTAGCCCATTCCAGTCTTGTGCAGGTCTGCAATCTTGTCCATAACATCCTTTGACAGCCCTTTGGTCTTGCCCATGGTGGTGAGGTTTGAATGGAAGAAAGATATTCTGTGGACAGGTGTCTTATATACATAAGGAGTTGTCGTTAGGAGCACCTTCTTAAATTGACAGGACCAGTCTGTGGGAGGCAGAATTATTGTTGGTTGGTAGGGGATCAAATACTTATTTTACTCACTGAACTGCAACTCAATGTATAACATTTGTATTATGTGTTTTTTCTGCATTTTTGGTTGATATTCTGTCTATCATTTAAAATACACCTATGATAAAAATTATAGACCTTTCATTTCTTTGTACGTGGGCAAACTTACACAATCTGCAGGGGATCAAATAATTATTTGCCATGTTATATGCAAAACCACGCA
This sequence comes from Nanorana parkeri, assembly GCF_000935625.1. Taxonomy (NCBI): domain Eukaryota; kingdom Metazoa; phylum Chordata; class Amphibia; order Anura; family Dicroglossidae; genus Nanorana; species Nanorana parkeri. The sequence goes on from NW_017307206.1 coordinate 615,332, forward strand.
AGGGTTTAATTATCCTTTAAGACAAAGGCTGTATATGATACACATATGTAGACAAAAAGAGACAGTTCTGAAGCCAAAAGGCTAAGGGCTGGAAGTCATGGAGGGCTTTTTAGGCAATTACAGGACCTTCACAGACCGTTAAAATTGTGTACAAATATCATAAGACGTTAAAAATACAAAGCATCAAAACATATATGCATGTTGGTGCTCAGCCTAAACTTGGTAAGCATAAACCTTGTATACTCATATACATACCCTGTTTCCCCAAAAATAAGATCTACCCCGAAAATAAGACCTAGTACTATTTTTGGGAATTGCTAAAATATAAGACCTACCCCGAAAATAAGACCTAGTTGTGACCATTCCCAGGGCCGGCGGTTGCATAAGGAGGAACTTGAAGAGCCGTGGGAGAGGCAGGAGAGAATCAGCAGTGCCAACGGAGACAGCGCTAGAGGAAGCAAGGCGGCACAGGAGGGAGCAAAGCCGCATAAGCCGATGCTTCCTCTATAGCGCCGGCTCCAGTCACAGGCAAAGTGATACCAAATGCACTCCGCCTGTGAGGAATCAATAGTGAAAGTGCGCTTCACTCATTCTGGCCAGCGATTGGTTAGCAAATTGCTCTTGGAAAGGTACGGCACCCCTGATCACCATATTTTTGTACATGAATACATGTAGACTGTTGTACATGAATAAGCGTGGATTGTTGTACATTAAAAAAAATAAGGCCTACCCCGAAAATAAGACCTAGTGTGTTTTTTTGAGCCAAAAAAAATATAAGACAGTGTCTTATTTTCGGGGAAACACGGTAGATGATGGCAAGTTATGGTCAGTGAGTACTTAGTTGGAATCAATGGACGGTTACTGTTGTGGAAAATCCTCTATGCGTTTCGCCACAACCGTGGCTTCATCAGGAGGAACATGTTCCAATGACTATAAGGTAAAAAAGCACCATTAGAAAAATCATAATTCCATTACAACAACATGGTGATTTGGTGTATAAAAGTACCATATCTTACTGTGGGTGATTGTAACCATATATGAACATAGCAGCCATTCTCCCATTGGAGTGAGCAAAACAGGACTGCAGAGGCTTCAATAGTCACGACCTTGGTTCCCTCTAGGGGGCGCAGGAGAATACTGAGCAGCGAGGAGAGGACTGCAATAGAGATAATGTCTAAACACAATAGCAGAATATTAAAAATACTATTTAAAAAAAATGGGGGGGGGGGGGGGACAGGCAATCAGAAAACAACAATAAACCTCAAAACAAATTTACAGATTTACTGGCCGGATAACTAGGTGAATCTTAAAGGGCCCCCTTTTAAGATTCACATGGGGGGGGGGAGAAACAACTCATGCAATCAACCACATTTAAAGCAGAAATTCATCCTCCTATCCTTTATAGCCAAGGAAGGTTCCATCTTGGCCTCGATTTAGCTAGGTTGCTATGGTGCTGCACATGTGTTCAGCTATGACACCAGCCATTTGAGGGCTTGAAAGTTCAGTTGGGAGCTTAAATAAACACACTGGAAACCTTGACAGTTGTTGCCAGAGACATCCCTTTAAGACCCCATTCACACTGAGCGACATGCAAATCGCGCGACTTTGAGCGACATCTTCCTATTGGGCTGTATGCAATCAGGAGCAATATCGCTCAAAATTGCTCTAAAAAAGGGTCATGTAGAAGCGACAAGCTACCAGCGACGAGCTACAAGCGATATTGAGCGATATTGAGCGACGAGATGTGAACAGCTACATTGAAATGTATTGGTGAAGCTACATAGAGCGATATAGTGCGGAAATATGAGCGATATCGCTACAAAAATCGCGCGATAAATCGCTCAATGTGAACGGGGCCTCAAGTAACTGTTTTGGTAGACAGTTAAATGGGTGGGTCTAGTTCCGCTTTCAGGATTGATAAGCTGAAATATATTACATTTTGCTTTTGCGCTTAGATTTTCTTTAACCCCTTCATGACTGAGGCCTTTTTTTCATTTTTTGTACCCATGTTATATTCCACATTTTAGGCCTGAAAATTACTAATCTGTGTGTCTGGCTTTTATGTGACCAAAGGTGTTAAAGGAGAACTATGAGGTGAGTGATTTTCACTCGTAGTCATAGTTCTAGCCGACCTGTGACAATGAGACTGTCACAGGTCGGCTCAGTAGATCGGGAAGTGAGCGAGCACATACCGGCGTTCGCTCACTTCTCGATCCTGTCACGGCTCTCTGCCGTGACGGGAGGGACTTGATTCCCCCCTCCCCGCTCCGATCCTCTAGCGCTGACTGGCAGAACGGACGGGGGAGGGGGTGGGTACAGCTTGCTCTGCCCCTAGATAGGCAGAGCCACGAAGCTGTGCGGATCCACACATAATTGTCGGGATCCGTTTCAGCTGCGGCGTCTCAGTATACTGAGCTTGGGGTGACGGGAGGACGCTGGTTTGTGTCCTCCCGTTACCCTTAGGAGAACTATGGGGAAAAGCCCTAACCCCATAGTTCTTGAACAACAGATAGGTTTGTATACTTTGTTAAGAACTTTTGTGTTTTTCCTTCTTCATCCTAAGTGGAGCTTGTTTTAGCAATCACAATTTGTATTTCATTTTCTGCTTTATTACTTAAAATTAACCTGTAAGCTATTTAAACATGTGAAGTCCAGCTTCAATTAGAAGTCTCACCTGTATTTGTTTTTTTTTTTTACAGCTCAGTCACCTAACTCCCACAGTATACACTGATCAGCCTTAACATTATGACCAACTTCCTAATATTGAGCTGGTCCCTTTTTTGCTGACAAAACAGCCCTGACCCAATGAGGCATGTACTCCACTAGACCTCTGAAGGTATGTTGTGGTATCTGGCCATTTGTAGCAGATCCTTTAATTCATGTAAGTTGCGAGGTGGGGCCTCCATGGATCAGACTTGTTTTTCCAGCATATCCCCCAGATTGGAGCTCCTGATGGATTCTGAATTCTGATGGACTGCGATCTGGAGAATTTGGAGACCAAGTCAACACCTTGAACTTGTTTTTCTCAAACCATTTTGAACCATTTTTGCAGTGTTGCAGAGTGCATTATCATGCTGAAAAGAGGCCACTGTCATCAGGGAAAACTGTTTCCATGAAGGGGTATGCTTAGGTAGGTGGTACATGTTAAAGTAACATCCACATGAATGGCAGGACCCCAAGGTTTCCCAGAAGAATATTGCCCAGAGCATCACACTGCCTCTGCTGGTTTGCCTTCTTTCCATAGTGCATACTGGTGCCATCTCTTCCCCAGGTAAGTGACACACACGCACCTGGCCATTAGGGCTGCACCTAACGATTATTTTCATAATCGATTAGTTACCCAATTATTACCTTAGATTAATCGATTAATCAGATACAATAAAAAAAAAGTAATTTATTTAAAATAAAATATATAAATGCAGTGTTACAGACATAAAGTGGAACGCAGGGCATTGCAGTACTGCGCGTTCCAGTGTGGGCGATCACACTGTGGACTGGAGGTACATTTGGGATCCATTGAAATAAATGGCACTGCAATGCACCTCCTGCAGTAATTTTTGTCAGGCCGAAAATGACTTTTCCCATTTTGTGTGTTTTTTTTTTTTTAATAATTGTACGTATTATATTAGACATTTTAATTAGTTTCATGGATTTAAAATAGTGTAGATTGTAAAACTCTAAGCCAATATAATAAAATAACCAAACTTTTATTTAAAATAACACACCAAAAATTTTTTTTTTTACATTTTAGTTTATTGAAATTTTTTGAAAACATTTTTGTTTTTACTTTATTGCTGATTGGCAGTGGGCGGGGTGCTATAGCCAGTCTGCTATTGGCTATTGCAATTTTTAAAAATCCAATAGAAGGCTGGGTATGGCTCCCAGCCTCTAGATGCCGAAGAGGAACGGGGGGCAGGGGTGGGATGGGGCGGGGTCAAAGAGAAATGGGGCGTGTCTTAGGAGGAACAGGACGGGCCAGTGGAGACACGAGGTGGCAGCGGAGGAATGGGGCGGCAGAGAAGGTATGAGGAGGAGCAGCGGGGGAATGCAGAGTCACCACAGTCTCTTTTCCCCGCTGTTGCCGGCCGCAGTGGTCTGTGTCCTCGCTGCCGATACAGGTGAGGATTGATAAGGACACAGACCGCTGCAGCCAGCCCGAGCGGGGAGGAGAACGGAGGAGCAGAGCGTCGGCAACAACTGATCTTAAAGCAACTAATTGATGATGAGAATCGTTGCCAACGATTCTCATTATCGATTATAATCGATTCGTTGTTGCAGCCCTTCTGGCCATCCACATGATGTAAAAGAAAACGTGATTCATCAGGCCAGGCCACCTTCTTCCATTACTCTGTGGTCCAGTTCTGATGTTCACCTGCCCATTGTGGGCGCTTGTCACAGTGGACACGGGTCAACATGGGCATCCTGACCGGTCTGCGTCTACAAAGCCCCATATGCAACAAACTGTAATGCACTGTGTGTTAAGGCACCTTTCTATTGGAACCAGCATTATCTTTTTCAGCAATTTGAGCTACAGTAGCTCTTCCCATTAATCAGACTACACCTGCCGGCCTTCACTCCCCATGTACAATGAGCCTTGGCCACCCATGACCCAGTTGCCGGTTCACTGGTTTTCCTTCCTTGGTCCACTTTTGGTAGTTTCTGACCACTGCAAACCGGGAACATCCCACAAGAGCTGCAGTTTTGGAGTTGCTCTGAACCAGTTGTCTAGCCATCACAATTTGGCCTTGTCAAAGTCACTCAAATCCTTACGCTTGCCCATTTTTACTGCTTCCAACACCAACTTCAGGGACAAGATGTTCACTTGATGCCTAATATATCCCACCCACTTCCAAGTGCCATTATAACGATGTAACGCCTGTTTTGGTTCGGGGGGTTGTGGATCACAACAGCGGAGGCAGAAATCCCTGGCGGAGAGTTAGGGATTCAAGCATCACAGCCACACGTAAAGTATGATCAGGTTCAGGTAGGGTTATTACTAGGGATATACCGATACAAGCATCGGTATCGGCGGCGATACCGAGTATTTGCATGAGTACTCGTGCAAATACTCCGATACAAAAAACGAGTACCTGTGCCGCGTCCGCCATCTTCAGGGACCCGAAACCGCCGCACACATGACCTCCATCGCGTCTTCAATTTAACAAGATGGCCGCGAACTCCTCCAAGTCCTCAGTCATCTGCTCCATTCTGACCTCTTCACAGCAAGTATGCAAGGCAATCTGTAAGGAGTTACCAGAGGGAGTCCCAACCAGTATACACTCTGACACAGTGGAGGTACTTGCGATTTGGAGTGAGTGACAGGAGCTGGGGGTCCTTTAGAATCCGGTCCAGAGACATGAGGGTTCAAGGCTGGCAGCAGCGTATGGTGGTGGTACAGGGTCCCAGGAGACAGCAGGCGTTCTGGCTTCAATAGTGGAACGCCATGCTGTCTCGGCTGGGAGTCTAAATAGGGCGAGGAAGTGGAGGAGGAGCCGCCGCCCGGAACGGCGCTCCGAGGTGGAACGCAGCCGGCATCCGAAACCGGAGGTGGCAATGCGTGCGCTCCACCGTGGAACGCATGAGGGCGGACCTGAGAACCGACGGAACCCTAAGGGGTTCTCGATCCCCTGCTGGAGGATGACGGCGGTTGCCGTTACAAACAAGATAATCAATGTTATTCACCTCCAAAGTTGAATCCTTTGTAGGAAAAAGATGTTAGAATCAAAAGGGGAACACAGAAGAGGAGGTAATAGTGGTATCCCTTATTTAAAAAAAAAAAGTAATTGGTTTCATGAAAATAATCATTCAGTGGTTAACACAAACTATATTTTTTAATTAAAAAAAAATTACAGAAAGGTAATTTATTTTTAAAAATACCTTTTTCGTTTTATTAAGTAGTGAGCAATATTTTTTTTTTTATATCTGCCAGTAAAAATGTTACATTGTCTTACTTGGAACTATGGCCGCAATTAGTTTACAGACAGATATCCCCATCCACTGCACAAGAACAGTGTAATGATTAATCTGTATCTGTAGAACAGTAGCAGGTAAGGATCCGCAGAGCTCACTAATATCTTTGCAGCATGTACATGACCTATTAGCTGACCTGAAGTGGGTGTTTCTCCAATCATCTTCCAGGCCAGCAACCTGAGAGATGATTGGCTCCTCCTACTACAGGAAACACAATTTAAAAAAATGGTTAAATGCGCTCCCACCCCCTCATTCCTCAGTTTTTTTGTGTTTCCTACCTCCAGGATCACTGCGTCACGTTTATTATTTTCCTTGGTCCGGTCGGCCTTGAGGTCACTGGCCCCCCCTCTGTGCGGCTCTGCCACTGGTCCTCCTATTGCCGGTTGCCTTGCTGCGGTTGCAGAGGGGTTTCCCCTTCTGTTCCAGGCGGTCCTTCCTCTATTGTTAGCCAGGCTGGAAGGAGCCTGAAGCCCAAGGCTGAAGTGCCCCGTCTGTGTGTGGTCCAGGGCTTCTGTGCGGTAGGGCGGTCCGCGCGTGGTGGTGCAGCGCACGGCAGCGTGCCGTGCGTTCCAAGGGCTCGTTTTAAGGGATGTGACGTCACGTCACAAACCTTTTTTCTCACAAGATTGCCCAAAGAAAGGGGCAGCTCACGCGTTAAGCGATTGTGTTCAGACTCTATCCTCACAGTATGTGGTAGTCCCAGTCCCCGCGGGGCAGGAGTTTCTGGGGTTCTATTCCCATGTGTTTCTGGTGCAAATTCAGGATGATCTTAAATCTGAATAAAATGAATCCATATCTGATTTTCAAACATTTCGAAATGGAGAGCATTTACTCGGTACGTCGCAAACTCGGGAATCGGTTCTTATGAGCACCCTGGATTTGAGAGATGCTTACCTGCATATACCCATTTGTATAGAGCATCAACAATTTCTGCGTTTCGCGATCAAGACAGATGTAGGAATAGCTCACTGGCAATTTCGGGCACTCCCCTTTGGGCTTTCGGTGGCTCCCAGAATATTTACGAAGATTCTAGCAGAGCCTCCAAGGCATTTGCCTGATTCCGTATCTGGAAGATCTACTTATTTATGGCCGGTCAGAGACTGAAGTCTTGTCAAGCCTGCAGACAGTCAAAGACTTACTGGAACATCTCGGCTGGATTGTAAATATGAAAAAATCTTTCCTGACCCTGGCCCAGTCGGTAGTCTTCCTGGGCTACAGAGTGTGTTCGGTGGCAGAGGAAAAAATCCTCAAGCTTGTGATGTCTCGGGCCGCCCGGTCCTTCATCTCTCTGACTTTGAATGAGATAATGCAACTGTTGGGAGTTATGACCTCCGCAATTCCGGCTCTCAACTGGGCTCAGTTCCATTCCAGATGTCTTCAAATGTTCCTCCTGTCCTGGTGGGACAGGAGGAGAGACTCCTTGGAGCAGAATGTTTGTCTTCCAGAGGAGGTTCGGGAGTCCCTCTCCTGGTGGATGTCCCGGGAATGGCTGATGCAGGGCAGACTGGGGTCAGACAGACCCTGTTCATGACACAACAGATGCAAGTTCTTGGGGTTGGGGGGCACATACGTTAAGGATGTATGCTCAGGATCCCTGTCCTCAAAACCTGGTAACAGCTTCCTCAAACTTGAGGGAATTGACAGCAGTGAAGGAAGCGCTTCTAGCCTTCCAGGAAAGTCTGGTGGGGAAGGAAGTGAAGGTGTTTTCGGACAATTCCACCATGGAGGCTTACTTAAATCACCAAGGGGGAACCCGATCCCCGGCACTTTTGCACGGAGTAGAAGAGATCTTTCTCTGGGCAGAGTCTCTGGTTTCAATTTCGGCGGTCCACATAAGGGGAGTTTGCAACGAGACTGCAGATTTTCTGAGCCGCAGGCGCATACACCAGAATGAGTGTGAACTTCACCAGGATGTGTTTGGGCAAATTGTAGACCTGTGGGGACAGACGGAAGTGGACCTGTTCGCGAACAGTCTCAACAGAAAAACACCTGCTTTTTATTCCCTAGGCAGAGAGGAGGAGTCCAGGGGTGTGGATGCGCTGGCTCAGGACTGGAAATTCAGTCTGGGGTACGCTTTTCCTCCTCTGGTTCTTCTGCCTCGTATACTCCAAAAGTTGAGCAGATCACCTTGTACCCTAGTTCTGATAGCTCTCTGGTGGCCCAGGAGAACGTGGTTCTTGGAGCTACAAGTTTGGTCTATCCTCCCTCCTTGGGGGTTGCCTTTGCGGAGGGATCTGCTGTCTCAGGGGCCGGTCGTCCATCCGAACCCGGATTTCTTTCGGTTGACGGCCTGGCTTTTGAGAGGTGGCTTACTGCAAGTAAGGGCTGTTCTGATAAAGTCATTGATACCCTTCTTTCTAGCAGAAAGACTGTTACAAGAAAAATGTATAGTAAGGTCTGGACGGTCTTTTCCTGATGGTCCTGTCATCTTGGATTTTTTACAGGAAGGCCTGGACAAAAAGTTGGCGGTCAGACAGTTGAAAGTCCAGCTTTCGGCTCTGTCTGTTTTTTTGCAGTTTAAATTGTTAGAAGATCCATTGATTAAGCGGTTTATTTTAGCTGCGAAGCGTCATTGCCCGCTGAAAAATAAATTGTTTCCTCCATGGGATTTGTCTTTGGTGTTGGGTGGCCTCTCTAAACCCCTGTTTGAGCCGATAAAGGATATCTCTATGAAGTGGTTGTCACTAAAGATGGTATTTGTGTTAGCCATCATTTCGGCTAGGAGAATTGGGGATCTGCAGGCGATTTCTACCAAAGATCCTTATTTGGTCATACTGCCGGATGGAGTTATTCTGAGGCCTGATCCTTTATACCTGCCGAAGGTATCTTCCCAGTATCATAGGTCTCAGGAGATTATTCTCCCTCTTTCTGTGATAATCCTAAAGATCCTAGAGAAGAAGCTTTTAATTCCCTAGAAGTCAGGAGGTGCTTGATCAACTATCTAGAGAAGTCTAGATCTTTTAGAAGGTCCAGCCATTTTTTTTGTTCTCTATTCAGGGGCCAGAAAGGGTTTACAGGCCTCAAAAGCCACCTTGGCCAGATGGATTAGAGAGGTAATAGCATGTATTTATCGTTCAGAGGGTCAGGAAGTTCCTTCCTCTATTAAAGCTCATTCTACTAGAGCGTTGGCCACATCTTGGGCAGAAAAGGCTGGGGCATCGGTGAACCAGATGTGCAAGGCAGCCGTCTGGTCACGACAAGATGCCTTCATGAGGCATTACCGTGTTCCAAGTATTGTTGCAGCAGGCCCTCACTTTCGGTCCAATGGTGCTTCAAGCAGTTGTCCCGCCCTGAAAAGGTAGGCTTGCATGATGTATGCTTGCTTATCCTCTCAGGTTGCTGGCCTGGAAGATGTTTGGAGAAATGTTCTGTTATAAACATACCGATAACGGGATTTCTAGGAGTCTTCGAGGACAGCAAGCCTACTTCCCACCCTGAATTTGGTTTGTGCATCTATGTTTTTAGTGGGTGTGTGATTGTTTTCCCTTGTGTACTGGTGGAGGTAGTATACTTTTATCTCAACTGAGGAACGAGGGGGTGGGAGCGTATTTTCAACCATTTTTTAAAATTGTGTTTCCTGTAGTAGGAGGAGCCAATCATCTCTCAGGTTGCTGTCCTGGAAAACTCATAGAACTCCCGTTATCGGTAAGTTTATAACAGAATTTTTTTTTCCCCTAAGTAAACCTGTGCTAAGAAAAAATATGTGGGCAGTCACTGTTGATGCCCTTCTGAAGTGGTAGCTGACTTGCTGCTGTACTAACCAAATGGCTTCTGTGACAATACAGCACCCAAATTCAACTGAATTTGTTGAAGACTTCTGGCTTAGCCAATCAATTTGGTCATTTTCTTTAAAGGCAAAGAAGCCACTTCCATTTGAATAAACATTCTGCATATAGGAACCTTTTAGCTATTATTATTATTATACAGGATCTATATAATAGATCACAATGCACAGCGCTTTACAGTATAGGGCAGACATTACAATCACAATGCAAATCAAGACAAGATGGTAAGGAGGGCCCTGCCCGTGAGGGCTTACAATCTAAAAGGCAATTAGGAAATACTTAATGCTACAAGATCTTTGTCTTTCCTGAACTTTGGCACTCCCATAACCTGTATGTATAATGCCCAGTATGTTTGTCGCTGTTCTCTGATTATGTGACTATTACCTTGGTGGGTTTTGCAGCCAGCATTTTTCTTAAAGCGAACCTTTTACACTCAAAAATCTAATTCTACCAATGCATGCCTCTATGTATGATGATTAATATTTAACATAGACATGTCAGGTGTAAAATGCTGTGATTTTGAAATACTTACATTTGCAGAGCATTCGCTTCCTGCTTTGAAAGGGCAAAATGACTTCAGTTTGCCAAAGCAATGCACACTGGGATTGCCTTGTCATCAGCAGAGCATTGCTGTGAAATCTGAGGAGATCTCAGGGAAAGGCATTTTCCTCCCCTGAGGGGATGTGCATATTCATGTGTCCTAGTCACATGTGCGAGAAATCCAGGAAGTTAAAGGAGAGCTATTAATCTGCCCTTAGTAAACATTGCCACTGTCAGAAGACTGGGGAAGAAAAGATTAATAAGGTATGCACAGAGTACAAAGCCTGCAGTAATCTTGAAGTTTGTGTTTGTAGATTGTCATTACTAAACATCAATAAAGGTGTGTTAGTTGTTATTTTAAATATATGGGTAAAGGTCCACTTTAAGTGAAATTAAATATAATTTGATTTTAGTTTTGTCTTTTAATGTGTGGTGATTCATATGGAAAACTAATGAGCTGTCATATCAATTGTAAGGCCCTTTTTTCATTACCTTGTAGATGCAATCCTATCTGCCGTTGCCCTGGTGATACAAAGAGGAGTTGTGCTCTTTAATGTTTAGCCTGCCATTGTTTGCAAGTAAAAATACATTTAAACGGCACAATGGTGGCCCTGAAGTTTATACATTGAGCAGTGGGCATCTAAAACCTTTGATTCCCTTTGTTCTGTTTGTGCATTCAGGACTTGCAGCAATGTTTGATATCAAGATCAGTGCACCTTTCATGGTTAAATGTAGGTGAAAGAAACTGAGACACTCTCTGTTTATCTTGCAATATGTTGAACATTTTGTGCCTCTTTAGGAAACTAAGCACATACCTTATCACTGATGGTTCTTTATAGTATCCTCCTATGTACTGTATGTTCTGTTTTGTACAACTTAAAGGTATACAGTGAGTGCTGCAGCATAAAGAAAAACAGGAATGGCAGATCCTGGAGAGAGCAAGAAGGATGAGGCGGACTACAAGAGGATGCACAGCTTTCCTTTAATACGGGTAATGCAAATTATTCAATAACTGTGTTGTGCCTGTGTTCACAGTTCATGAGCGCTGCAAAATAATTGTGAAAATTTGTAGAACTTTTCTGCAGAAAATTGTTGTCGCTCATAATATCCTGTCCTTGATGTACGTTGTTCAAGGCATTTACAGTCTTGTCGTATACTTTTTTTTTTTTTTTCAATTCTGGGAGTCAAAATAAAAATCAGAGCCATCTGATTGAGGGGAAAACCACATTGGAAATTTTAGTTTTAACCTTTGGGGATTCATCCCATGGTAACTTTCTGGAAATCCTACAAAAGCCAGGGAATGCTCTAGGCACAGATTTAATTGCATTCAGTCTAAAAGAACCTTTAGGCCAGGGGTGCCCATTAGGTCGATCACGATCTACCAGTCGATTGCAAAGCGAACACTGGTAGATCGAGATCGGCTCACTTACCTGAGCTCCCTCCCGCAGTACTCGTGCGGGTGAATGTGTCAAATGATGCAGACGGGAAGGGGCGGGACACCTCTCCCAGTTCGGCAACACGAGCACCGCGGGAGGACAGGACACCGCACCTGAGAGGAAACCCGGGAAGCTGCTTCAGTGCAGGTAAGGAAAGACAGCCACGAGAAACAACAAACAGAGAGAGAGGAGAGAGACAGCAGAGAGAGGAGAGAGACAGCAGAGAGAGGAGAGGGACAGCAGAGAGAGAGAAGAGAGACGGCAGAGAGAGAGAAGAGAGACGGCAGAGAAAGAGAGGAGCGAGGCAGCAGAGAGAGAGGAGCGAGGCAGCAGAGAGAGAGGAGCGAGGCAGCAGAGAGAGAGAGGAGCAAGGCAGCAGAGAGAGAGGAGCGAGGCAGCAGAGAGACAGCAGAGAAAGAGGAGAGACAGCAGAGAGGGAGGGCTGATTCACACCACAAAGTCTACGTTCTGAGTGTTCAGCCTCTGGAACGCAAGCCGGCCGCCTCCCTGCAGGAGGGGGTGTGGCAGTGCATTTGAGTCAATGGCACTGCAGCCACACCCCCACTGGCAGTATGATTGCCCTCACCCAGAACGCAGGCACATTAGTGCCTGCATTCCGGTCCAGTGCGATCTGCAAAAATAGTGCATGCATCATTTTTGCAGATCGCGCTGGAATGCAGGCACTAATGCGCCTGCATTCCAGGTGCGGGCGATCGCACTATGGGGGCATAGCTGCGGTGCCATTGACTTCAATGCACTGCCACGCCCCCTCCTACCCCTGAATGCAGGGAGCTGGCCGGCTTGCGTTCCAGAGGCTGAATGCTCTGAAACGCAGACTTTGTGGTGTGAACTGGCCCAGAGAGAGACGGCAGAGAGGGAGGCAATAGTTCCAGTAACGATTTTAATGTGCTTGTTTTCTAAATAAAGGTGTTTTTTTCGCTGGTAGATCTCGCTGAGATCTTCATTTGAAAATTAGATCTCCAGATGAAAAATTGTGGGCACCCCTGCTTTAGGCTGACGTGTATCAAAGAGTTATAGTTAAACATTAACCCCAGCCTATTTATTTTTGTGAAACTTTTGTTGTCAGGTTATTATTGTAGATTATTTCTATCTGTGACCCTACCGGGGATTATTCCTCACTTCCGCTCCCTGTGTTGCCGTTACAAGAAATGGAGGATGCCATTGTCACCAATATAGAAAGGCACTGAAAGAGCATGAACTCTTGCACTATAATTGTGCAACATAAAGAAAA
>NW_017307206.1:628345-632157 GCF_000935625.1 Nanorana parkeri
GAAGATTAAGGTGCTTTTAAAGCCTATTTTTTCGCCTCTTGTATTTGTCTAGTAAAAACATTAAACGATGACTATATAAAACTAGCCGTTAATGTGAATCTGTCAGCCATTTCAGCAATTTATAAATGAAAGTCTTGCCAAAGAGAAGGTGCCATAAGGTATTTGCTGTTATCTTTGTTTGGCATAAATACCTGTTCTGTGCACCCCTCTGATTCTGCTTTATCTTTGTTAGCAAGACTTTAACATTACGGAATATAAAGCTAGACCTCACTGTTTGTTCCTAAAGCACAACTTCACCCTGTCCTATAGTTGAACGTAATTCCCAACAATCATACTTTTTTTTTTTTTCTAGCTGTCCCATGGGCCTTTGTCTCTTTCCCAAGCAACAGTGGTGGGTGGTTCTTGGTGCTGCAGAGAATGGTATTCACGTTATATGTGTCTATCTATAACCATTCACACAAAAAGTGCAAATAACACTGCAAATATATTCTTTCTTAAAAAAGAGAATTTGTTTTGTGCAGACAAATATATCTTCTTTCACAGGCAAACCTTACCAAAGCAGGTGGTTGTACAATAATTTAGAGTAATCTTTCTATTGTGAACATAACCAGGTCGTTCAATTGTACAATAACAAAGAATAGAGAGGGGAATTTATCAAAACTGGAGCAGACTGGATCAGCTGTGCATGGCAAACAATCAGCCTCTCTCTTTCATTTTCAAATCCTAACTGAACAAACTGAAAAGAGAAGCTGATTGGTTGCCCTGGGCAACTGCTCCAGATTTTGTCTGCTCCAGTTTTGGTAAATTACTCCCAGGGTCTTTCCTGGCGAACGTATTACTATCCCTACTAGATGTGACTACCTCCCCTCAGGCTGGTTGTTAGGAAGCCAGCAGCTGCTGGCATCCCAAAAACCATTCCAACTGTCGGCTGGGGATAGGTAAAAAGTACCCCTACTCATTACCAACAAGAAAGTGTAAATAAAAACACCACAATTTTTGACTAGTTCTTTATATATTTAAATCCCACAAAAACGTCCCATGCTGCAGATTCTTGTCAGTCATGACGGACACATTCATATCCAATGGGAGATTATCCCCAAATAAAAACTCCAGTCTCTGTAGCTGAATGTAACAAAGGGACAGAGTCTAGTCAATGATATCATTGACCAAAAATGGACATGTTCATTTTTTTGTCAATTATGTCCCTTGCTATGCCCACTCCTTTGTTTTACAATTAGGTAAAAGTGGGCAAGGCCTGATTGGGAATTCTGACATGCTAGTTCCCCATCAGGTCCTCCTCATTTTTGACTGACAGCAGACAGTGGACGTATTCCATAACCAACCGCAGGCTATGGAATCTACCCACTGCCTGCTGCAAGTCACAAGGTAGGAGGACCTGATGGGCAACTAGCCTGTCAGAGTTCCCCATCAGGCCCTACCCACTTTTACCTATTACAAAGGAGTGAGTATACCCAGTGACGTCATTGACATCTCCAGCTATACCCCGCTCTTTTCTGGGCTCACAGGAAGAAGGTTGAATTACGCATTCAACCCAAAAGAAGACCTGTAAAGCCCTGTTGAGATTAGTGCTGGAGCAAAAAAAAAAAAGTGAGTGGTGTTTTAACATTCTTTTTCATAACAGGAAAGGGGACAAAAAAAGACCAAGAGAAAAGAAAAAAAATAAGGGATTTGGGCTTAAGCAACCAGCACCAACCCTCTAACAGAATACTCTTAATGGCCTCTCTGTTTGTCTGGTGGATAGGTGGATCTAAGTCCTAAAGTCAGGAAAGTCAGACCCTTGGTAAAAAAAAGAATCCCAAAAATAAACAATCATAGCAGCATCAGGACAGTGCTCGAAACTACCTTTTATGGCAAACAGTAGTAATAGCAGGCACCTTGTTATACCTGCACTTATACAGCTTAAAATGAGTGACAGGTTTACTTAAAGTATATGTATAGCCAAAACTTTTTTTCAGTTTTGGATAGAATAGGGAAGAATTATTATACCTGTCAGTTTTATTTTTGCTGTTTTGTATCCTATTGGGGAGATTTTTCTTTACTTCCTGTCCCAGGGATTGAAAGGAAATTTCTACAGAGTGTGGAGAATTTCCTTCTTAGACAATTGTCACCAAACAATTTACCCTTACCTCTTCTTTTTTTGTGAAAACTCTAAAATCCTGTTTTTTCCTACCTTAGTAACAATGGTCACAAGGACAAACCACATAAACCTGATAGTGCTGCAAATTATTACCTACTCTATCAAAAAACAAAAAAAGTTTTGGCTATACTGTGTGATCAGGCCATGAAAGCTGGTCACTGTTTTCAGATTAGAATGCCGCTTTTTTAGAAAATCTTGGTAAGTGCCTCATTTCAAGAATGAACTGTAAAAACCTGTTCCCTTCCTGCAGCACACGGACATGCCTGAAGAAATGCGTGTAGAAACCATGGAGCTTTGTGTTACAGCCTGTGAAAAGTTTGCAAGTAATAACGAGGTATAGTCAACATACATATCACAGCTTACAGATACTTACAGATTCCTTAGGCTTTATTATAGAGTGAGCCAGTTGTCTCAGAGGAGAGAGGAGGGTTGCATTTGTTAAGCACTTATCCAAAGGGCACTCACCTTACAAAGTATTCATACTGGCATTTCAGGTGGCACATGTCTAAAGCTGTAGCGTTGGGATTTTGGTCAAATCTATATCGCAGCTGTTTAGATACTATGATATAGAATAGACTTCATCACATAAGAATGGCTTGACATCAGTCCACCAAAAAAGCATTGCTTTCGCAAATCATATATTTTTTTTTAAATCAGATAGTTTTTATTGAAGTTTTAAGTTTTACACACACACAGTATAACACATGAGCAAATCATATATTTAAATAAAAATATGTTTTTTGCACTTGTCTGATTTAACTTTGGCTATCAGTAGGGAGTATTTTACAATAATGTGCATTTTAGATTTCTTGATCTTACGTCAGAGTTAATTTTGAAACCACTAGGTTATGCAATTATTTGCCTGGTCACAGGCAAATCGGTCAAAGCTGCAGGAACAGCCCTGCATAACCCCCCCACTCCTAGCCTGCCTCATTGTTTTGCTATTTACCTTAGATGTTGGGTGCCTTCTCTCAGCTGTTAGAAAATTACACTCTTTTTCTCCTATTTTTGCTAATCCTTTTGCACATGATTCTTCCATCATTTTTTCTTTTTTAACACTGGTCCTTGCCCCTGCAGCACCTATAGCATCTATCTTGATTGGTTATCCCCTCGGCAGGGTCTTGGCGGACTGCACCCAGACCCTGCCAGACAAGAGGCAGGAACGGAGCAGCCTGTAATGTGCTATGTTACTGGACTCTGCATTTAGTGCCCTCCATGGCTCTCCGTTTAGTGTGTGGTTTGCTAGAGTGTGCTTTAGAGGTGAAAGCCATGGTCCATCTAGGTGAAGCCCTGATCCTGAAGAACCCCCCTTTAATGGGACCTGGAGGGCAAAGCGTGTTTGCTATATTTACTCACGGCAGCCATGGTGAGAACCTTTGGTTTATTATCTTTGGCTCTAGTACACTTTCAGAGTTGTACGTTTAGCAGTGTCAGTTTTTAAACTTGGAACACTTTATTTTCCTACAATTGGGAATTTTTACTGCACCTGCACAGCCTCCCTCCAGGTACTCGTACTGCAAATGTGCCCACCATTTTCCCTCTCTTTGACACTTGCTGGGTACAGCTACACAGCTGTTGCTGCTTGCAACTCTGCAATTGGTCATAAGCACCACTCCATTTAATAGCTCTGGGTTATCTCTTGCCTGCCAGTCTT
>NW_017307206.1:632224-676027 GCF_000935625.1 Nanorana parkeri
CTTATACCCTCCAGGGATGCCATTCCTGAGAATTCCGTGATTGGTTCACTGCCCCTTCACTGCTAGCGTTGGGGTCCTCCTTTGCACCCTCTAGGACACCCTCCTAGATAGGAGTTTAATACTGTTTTGTCCTAGTTAATTGGAAGGATGGCTGACCTTTTCCAGGCTGCAAACAGGCCCCCCTCTCCTACCCCACTTGAAGACTCTCTCTAACCCCCCTCACCTCTTTTCTCATAATCTGCCTGCTGTGGAGGAGGATTTGGAAGACCTGTCTGTGAACATTTCTGCCAAGCTAAAGGACATTATTCCAGTCCCTGTGGATGCAGTGCACACATGTTTACAGCTAGAGTCACCTGCGTCGACCATTTAAGGTCACTAGTCTGGGGTCCCTTTTAAAATGCCCAAACCTCCAAAAACGTTCCCAGTTCACTCATTGTTACAGTCTGTGTTGTATAATGACTAGGAGCATCACAAAAAACTGTTCAGTACCCCAAAAAGGTTTGCCCTACAATATCCTATTGAGGAGTAGGCTGTCCTTCTTGTGGACCCAGCTATTTCTTGCCTGAACAAGACCCTCACTGTCCCTGTTGAGGACATTCCAGCCTTTAAGGACCCCACAGACATGAGGTTAGAATCCCTCTTCATGACACTGTTTGCCTTTGCGGGTCCTACTATGCTATTATGCATAGTTGCCACTGCCATTTTGACAGATTTGCCAGGTTAAGATCCATTGCTAGGAATCCTGGATCTATATTGACAGATTTTGAAGTTCTTAACCATTTAGGGCTTTTTCTTGCGGCCTTTCTTTTTTGCGTTAATGGTCTGCCAGATGCCCTTTGCCAGATTTCCCGGATGAGTCTTCTTTCTACCTTCCTGCCCCAAAAGAAGCCTAAAACTTCTGTAGCTAAACCTTCCACTTTCTCTTTTAAGAAGAGTTTCTTTTGTCTGCCTTAGGGTCCAAGTTCAAGCAGGGCTCACAGTTCAAGCGCAAGGCCTGGTCTTCTAATTCTGCCAAGTTCTGGGAAGAAGTCCTCCTCACATTGAAGGAGCTCCCCCACTTTCACAAATGGTGGGGCATGTCTGGCAGCCTTCTCAGCTGCTTGGACCCAGGACGTCCCAAATGCCTGGGTTCAAAGTGTTATGACCAAGGGCTACAAGCTGGAGTTTCGCTTTCTGCCTCCTCCTCGTTTCCTGTTTTTCTCTATGCCAAAGTCTCCCAGAGACGTTTGGATTTTTTCCACTGCCTTTAGATAAGCTCCTCTCTCATGGAGTCATTGGGACTTGGGATGTTGACGCCCAAGTCCTGAAAGACAGGGGTCTTTTGGACACTGTAATTTCTAATGCAAGGAAATTGACCTCCTGCATGGTCTACCATTGCACCTAGAATGCCCATTTCACTTGCTGTGAGGCTAGAAAGTTCCATCCTAAGAAGTACTACGTGGGGCACATTCTATCCTTTTTTCAGTTTGGCTTGGACCCATGCTTGACCTTGAGTACTATAAAGGGGGAGATCTCTGCCTTGGTGGTTATCATTCAGAGACTACTTGCATGCCACTCCCTGGTGAAGGCTTTTGTGCATGGGCACTCTCCTCAGGCGCAGCTGAGAGGGGGCCGGGCCTTGCTGTGCCCCCTTGCCATGCAAGCACAGGGCACCAGGTGGCCAACACAGCCACGGATCGTCGGGGAGAAGAGGGGCTGCACAGGCTCTAGCTTGATATGACGCCTCAGGTGATGTCACACGCCTGTTGGGGGGGGCGCAATTTTTTGTTCTTGCCTCGGGTGCAAAAGGAGCTAGCTACGGATTTGCTGCTATTCACCTTATTTAGGACATTGTTTTACAATGTCTTGCGATTTTCCTGCACCAAAACATTCTAAGGAGATATCCCTTCAATGACTGGATATGGTTAGAGCTGTGAGAGTTTATCTCTGGACTACTGTTTTTTACTTGCAAGTCTGCCCCCCTCTTCATCAATCCTGAAGGATTCCACGTGAGACTACAAACGTCCTTGTTCCACCTTAGCCAGGTGGCTTCGTAGGACCTCTCCTAGGCCTACAATCTTAAAGGAAAAGACCCTCCTTTTTTCAGTCAGGGTACATTCTACCACAGGCATTAGTGCTGCCTAGCCATTGCAGCTTCAGTCTTCCCAATCTGTAAGGTTGCCACCTGGTCCTCTGATCACACTTTGGTCTAGTTTCTACCAGGTGACTGTTCAGTGCCAGTTTTTGCCATAAGGTTCTGCAGGCGGCTTTTTAGTTCCTGGGCTCTACTTTGTTCTGTTTCCCTGTTGGGTTTATTATTGTTCTTGGGCTGTTACAATTATTTTGGTGTGTTGCCTGCCCCACTTTTGAACTGCTTTTGAGCATCCAAGTGGTTGCAATATTTAATCCCTGTGCATGTGATGTGCGATCAAGAAAACAGGATTTTTGTCTTACCTCTAAAATCCATACATCACAGAACCCTCCCTCCTGTCTTTTGTGGTTCCACTCTGTACTCCTTGCTACAAAACTGAGACAGGCTGGGAGTAAAATGATTTACCAGTATCCAATCACCTGAAGGTCACTGCATAACCAAGTGGTTTCAAGATTACCTCCCTGTGCCCTGTGATGTACTCCTCCAAGAAACAGATTTTAGAGGTATGATAGAAATCATGTTCTTCTATATCCTCGCCTATAATCCGTGTGGCTTGTTATATAAAATTGTCTACATTCCGTGCAGACAGCTCCAGCTTGATGTTCACAAATGACTCATGGAGTTATTGGTTGTGTATTTACTGTTACTATTTTGTTGTAGTATGGCATTTCCTTTTGAATTACTGTTTTGCATAGCGTTGCACTATTATTACATATAATTTTTTTGTGTGTATTTTCACATTTAGGTGTCAGCAGCTAGTTAAATATTCACAATTAGATTAGTGTGGAAACTTATAACAACCATGTTTTGCTTTGCCTTTTTATGGGTCAGTCCACTCATTGAAAATGCACTCCATATTTGGCAAATATCTGAACCCAGGAGTTGTTAAGCAGCAAGACTGAATTAAAATACAGCGTATATAATATAAAAAAAACCTGATTTAAATTTAGCTTTATTCTATGATTTAAAGGCTAACATTACTATAACTTTATAACACTTTTTTTTTTTTTTTTTACATTTAAATGAAACACATTCTCACACTAACTATACAGCATATTTATAAAGCAGTGAATGTGACCTTCGCCAAATATTTGCTGCAGGTAAAACATGTTTTTAAAATACAGAAATAACAACCTAATGAATGTTTGGTAAATGTTACATTCACTGCCCTTGTAAATTTAAACTCTTAAACCTAATGTATCCAGACCAAACAAAGACAAATTGCCCAGCAAAGTATTTTCTTTAAATTGTTTTTTTTTGTGTGAAAAGTTCTGTTTATTCAATTTTGCATAAAATACACGGTAACACCCTGAGCCTAACAGAGTACCTGCAGGGCATCCTGTGGGGACTGCCCCGTGACTTGACAGCCTACCCACGTGTAATTCAAACAGTAACGGTAATGGTGGAGGGAGTCAGGTTAGGAAGGAGCCATGCAAGACCTGTAATCTCCCACCCTTTCCACTTCTTCCCCAGTTTCCCCAAGTGGTTTCAATCACAACTCTTATGCGCGGCAGTCCAACCTCCCCAAACCCTATCGAATTTATTCGGGCATCCTCTGCTAATGTAAGCTGCTTTATACAGGTGCAGGGATGAGTCAACAATGCCTCTCCATTCCGCTAGTGATGGAGGGTCTTTCCGCTTCCAGTGCAGGACCACCAACTTCCTAGCATAAAACAGCAATACCCCGGTCAGTATGCGTATGGCAGTGGTAGGAGCCACTTGCTCTGTAAGCCCCAGTAAGCATACGGAGATGGTTCGTGGGACAGGAAGTGTTATCACCTGTGAGATAAATTCTGTGACCAATTGCCAGTATCTAGCAATCCCCGGACAATCCCAGAAGATATGCCGGAAGTCGGCCGGCTGTGCCGAGCATCGCCAACAGGATAGAGAGGGATCTAGATAGATCTTCGCAAGTCTTGCAGGTGTGTAGTATACTCTATGCAATATTTTAAATTGTACCAGCCGATCTCTAACCGACACCAAGAGGGAGAAGGGGTAGTCCCACACCTCCTCCCAGGCATCATCGGAGAGATCCGGCTCGTCCAGCACCCATTTTACCTTGCAAGAGAGTCTATGGACCCCCGCCGCGTCCGACAGGGCCTGGTACACTGTTGATAAAGGTTTCCGGACCCCCTCTCTTCGAAGCATGGACTCCAGCGGCGTAACCGTGAGAGAGCATTTTCTTTACATTGTTGCCAAAGCACTTACTCGTCATGTTTCCAACCCTCTCAGCTTTGCTTCTCTAAACTTCCTGTCCAGTACAAGATCACAAAGGTCAGCACAGTCACCAGCAGCTGTCTATCTACTGCCTAGGAGGGCTGCGGTGCAGGGGTGTTTATTGCCTGGGTATTTGTGGAGAGGAGATACACACAGCTTACTAACACAAAAGGGTGGCTCCATAGGACCCTGCAAGTGAAATAAGGGTTCTCTGCAAGAAGCTAAAACTTTTAAACATCAAGGCGCAGCATCCATTTTAACTGATTATATCAGCATTTGTAATAGCTTGAAGACCTTTGACTTTAATTTCACTTTAAGGGTTTTCTAACCTTCTGTATTTGTCTTTCTCAGAGTGCAGCAAAGATGATTAAAGAGACTATGGACAAGAAATTTGGCTCATCGTGGCATGTGGTTATTGGAGAAGGTTTTGGTTTTGAGATCACACATGAAGTCAAGAACCTTCTGTACATGTTCTTTGGGGGCAGTCTGGCTATTTGTGTCTGGAAGTGTTCATGAGGGATCTGACACAAGAAACGTTCTCTCTACTTCTTACCTTCTACTCAGGATGTGCTGCTTCAAAGCCTCGCTCAGGAAAGAGTCTTTGGCTGGGCTCTCTATCATTTGGGGTGTCAGGGAGTCTCTTCTTTACTCACTGGGAACCAGAGGGATTTGCAATTGATTTGCAGGCACCTCTGACTTGAAATTCAAAAGAAGTTGATTGGTTTGGCTCTTGCAATACGTATGTAAGTATATTCTTCTGAGCCTCAAAATAGTCAGTTACACCAAATGAAGAAAATGAACTGCTGTCAGTTTGCTTTTCCTATGCTTTGACCCTCAGAGGCTTTTGTAACAAGTAATAATGTATGCACAGGGTTTTACTGTCCTACTGGCACTGCAGCTCTGGTTTCCCAAATACATTCCATGTTCACCGTCATTTGGCACCTTCTTTTCCCACTTTGATTTTTTTTTTAATTAATTCATAATTGCTTTCCTTGTCAGTTTGCCCTCCTGCTATTCTCTATATCACACATTCTCTTATGTAGAAGTAATTTTTACCTTCTCCCCCTTTAACAAGTGGACTCGGAGCCTGTCTACGGAGAAATATGTTTTGTTTTTCATTTCAGTATATTGTTTCTTTCTTATACACCCACATAGGTTTGTGCAATGAAAAAGGTGACCTGTTATCAAGGCAAATTCAGACTTCTAGCATGTTAAGAAGTAAAATCTGTATGTCGTATTCTCAGAATTAGTTAGCGTGACACTATATGCAGATTGGATTCATTGGGGGAGGTTGATTTTATTTGTAGTGGTGGTTGACCTGTGAGGTTCTCTTGGTGGAGAATCTTGTTTTAATATTGTATATATTAGCTAACAATTCTGAGTACAATATTTAGGGCTGTTTTAAAAACAAATTGTGTGTGTGTGTGTGTGTATATGTATATACATATACATATATACAAACATGCTTTGTTTCTTCTAGACATGTGTGTGCTTGTTCATGTGTATTTTTACTATTGCCTTTGTCTGCCATTTTTCACTCCCCACAAACGCTCTGGCTGCATATCATTCCATCTAGCTTCCCTTTTGTCCATTTGACGTAGATATGCATCATTGACTCTCCACAAGCCATAAATAATAGATCAGGAGATTTAGGATACCACAAAGAAGCCTGCCAGCTACTAGTCCTTAATTCCTCTTGTTCAGTGGCAGAAACATGAAGCCATGTTTCTTGGAAGGATTTTATACTCTGCTGGAACTTCAAGTATGCTGTTTTTTTATGTTAAATCTGGTTGTACAATGGTTGGCGTTCTACTTGTCATTAATAAACTTTCTTGGATTTTTTTAAAGAAAATAATTATTTGTGTATAAGTCTGCCTACTTTTGTGCCATAAGCATTGCAAAGGGACTCGCAAATAAACTTTTTTTATATTTTATGTCAGTAGCTTATCTTTGGAAGGCTGGACATATTTGAAGGTCTGTACAAACCCATCAAAGATGCATTCTCTATTGATAATAAGGTCTTGTCTAAACATATATGTACATATAGGGTTTACTTTTTTAAATCTGCACATTGCCCAAAACATTTTAATTGTACCTGTATGTACCTAATTCACCTGTATGAATAAGCTTCGATGCACACCCCTCTAAATCACAGCTGAAGTTGCCAAGCATTAAATGCTGCCTTATGTGGTGAGTTGGCTGTTTGTCCCATCCTCCAAAAGTTTAAGTTTTAACAAAAGGCCCATGGCTTAGAAAAGAGGGAGACAATTTACATACAGGTATTATCTAACCAAAAGAAAAGGCACAGAGCACCCATCCATTATTATATAAAATTGTATAAAATCAGTGGTTATACTTAATGTTCCTACAAAGGACACTTGCACTACAGAAAATACTGTCTAATAGGGAACATGAGCCACAATTAGGGACATGCAATGTCCCTAATTGTGGCTAATGCCACTTTGTATGGCATAGAAAAAAAGGAAGTGCATGGCAATAATGGCGGGATGTTCCCTAGACAGTTTATCAACTGTGGAACAGAATTCGTCATATATGGCCTTTATATGCCCTTGTAGCAGGTTTTATGTAGGAAGAACCACCGGGGCTCTTAGGGTGCCCACACACCTTACGATAATCGTACGATGATCGCGGGAAATCCCGCGATCGTACGATTATCGTAAGGTGTGTGGAAGCTGTGCGACCTCTACTACTGTAAGGTCGCACGACTTTTAACTTACGAACATGTTTGAAAACCCGCCGAGCATCGTACGATGTTCGGCGGGTGTGTAGCATGTTCGTAAGATGAAAGCCGAACGGGCCGGTGTGCGCAAGCGCACACTGCCCGTTCGGCATTGCGGTCATCGGAAGCCCGCCCCTCAGGGGGGCGTGGCTTGCGATCATCGCAAGTACGATCTGCCTGTCCAAGATAGGCAGATCGTACGTTTTTTTTTTAAGTACCTTACAACCATCGCAAGACAAAAGTGCCCAGCATTAGAGTCAGATTTGGGGAACATGAGCGCAATATTAATGAAAAAAAAAAAAGCACAACATCATTATGTACCTAGACACTTTCAGATATACCATAATACCAACCTGGAAAATTTGAAGGTGTTTGCGATTGAAGGGATCTCTGATATGGGTGATGAGGGATTTTGATACAAAAAGTTCTGGAAAAGAGAAATGCATTGGATTTACAGGTTGAATTACAAGTACAACATTTGTGATATATAGATATATATGTCCGCTCTCACAAGCTGACATGCCAGAGAAAATGACATTGCACACGAAGGCTGCTGGGCACTGCTTTGCGTGCAGTGTGTCACAGCCTTAAGGGTGTAGGTGGGTAGTTTGGGTGGGAGGGGGGAAAGAGATCAGTGGGGGGTTAGGAACATCATAACCTCATCAATTACAGCTGTTTTAAAAAAGTTTTTTATTTTTAGACTGTAAGCCCTCATGGGCAGGGCCCTCCTTACCATCTTGTCTTGAGTTGTATTGCGATTGTAATGTCTTCCTTATATTGTAAAGCGCTGCGCAAACTGTTGGCGCTATATAAATCCTGTATAAGATTAATAATCTCTATTATTTAAATTATAGTAAAAAAAAAAAAGGGTGGGGGGGTGCTTAATGAGGAGCACCCCCCCCCCACACACACACACACACATTTTTTTTAACTAGAATTTAAATAATAGAGATACAACTATATTACATACTAGTGTGGAGGCAGGAGGTACTCAGGTGTCACAAACAGATACTACTATCAGTATATCACGCCCCTTCTTCTTCATCACTTCTACAGTACTGTGTCAGTATATCACTCCTCTTCGCCATCGCTGTATGATACAGTACTGTAGAAGTGATGATGAAGAAGGGGAGTGATATACTGACAATGTCACACACAGCACAGTACATGCAGGCTGCAGCTCTCCCCGATCTCTGTAGGTGTGTGTCGGATGAAGATCGCCACGGAGGCTGGTCACACTTTCTAATCTTCGGGCCGTGTCTCGCCCTCCAAGAAGCTCCCGGTCGGCCCTTTATTTACAACGGCGACCGGGAAGCTACTCGTCCAGCCCCGCCATCGAGTGCATTTTTCAAGCCGTGTGTGTGTGTATATCTATCTATAGATTTATCTATAGATAGATATAAAATATTACTGTGCAAAGGCACCTGTTTTAGGCAGGTGTGAAAAAATTCTGTAAGGTAAGAATGCTTTCAGAAATAATAGTGTTAATAGTTTATTTTTATTAACAAAATGGAAAGTACAAATCAAATCAATATTTAGTGTGACCACCCTTTGCATCCAAAACAGCATCAATTCTTCTAGATACACTTGCACACAGTTTTTGAAGGAACTCGGCAGTTTGTTCCAAACATCTTGGAAAACTAACCAATAAACTGCTTCCTGCTGCAGACAAATATTTCAAATTTTGACTCATCAGTCCAGTTCACCTGCTACCATTTTCCTGAACCCCACATTTTCATGCATAATTGAGTCGCTAAGCCTTGTTTCCCTTGTCATTTTCCAGGACAGCATCAGGCAGATAGGCTCCTCCATCCGGAACAGGAAACACATCACCCACACTTAATAAAAAAAGAGCACATCACTTGCATACCTCCCAGTTTTTCTGTGTGTTTCCTCCAGCCAAGCAGGACATCGTAATGTTTGTTCTTTTCAGCTAAGCCTTTCTGCTACTGGGCTTGGGTCTCCCTCGTCACCGCCAGGGACGGCGTACCTTAGGTGCTCATGGTTGGGGTTTCCAGGACAGTCCCCCCATCTGTCCGTAGGATTTCTTTTTTATGCCTGAGGTCCCCTGCAAAGTAATGCAAGACAACCATCCTGCTGGTGTAGAGGACACATTGGAGTCCCCCCCAGTACTGCGGCTACCCATCGGGGGTTTGTTATCTTGCTTGCCTTACCTGTTAAGTGGCCGTCATTCCCTCCATTGCATCCCCTAATGGAGCATTCGGCCAGGCTGCCATCTCGGTCCTTTTGCCCCCAGCTGGGGCCCTCGTGGTATTGAGGGTGGAGCCGTGTGGCGGTGCAGGCTGCCATGGCATCCCCTCGTGGAGCTTCTGGTGCGGGTGCGAACGCAGGACGCGACCGAAGGGAAAGACGTGCAGGGCGGTAGTGACGTTTTTCGTGCACTTCCAGCCTGACGTAATTCCAGCTGAAGGGGACATTAGGAACGATGGTTCTGGGTTCCGGCAGCCGCTCTGTCCATACTACAACGGAGATGAGAGAGAGATGGGAGAGGCAGCAGGACGCAGAACTCTTGCGGCCCTCACACCCACGAGGGGGGGCATCAGAAGCGGGGCACTGGAGGTGGAGTCCGCAGGGCTGGCGGCCCTAGGAGCAGACTCAATTACTACGGCAGGATTATCTGATGTGGTGGATCCTACTGCTAGCAGCTCTAAGGTAGGAGAAGGTGTTTTAATATTCATTCCTATCCTCTCTCTATGTTTGGGGTCTTTTAATGCATGAGGGATTTCGTTTTCGGGACAGGGCTCTATAGATGACGAAAGCTATTCAAGAGCTCCTGGATCAGGGGGTAATTTGTTCAGTCCCTGTTTTAAAAGAGAAGGAAGGGTTCTACTCCCATGTCTTTCTGAGGAGGAAACAGTCGGAAAAAATTCAGTCATTCTAAATCTCAAACCTCTGAACAAGATTGTTCCTTGCAAGAAATTCCAGATGGAATCGATTTATACAATAAGAGAGCTATTAATTCCAGGCATGTATCTGGTAACGGTGGACTTAAAGTGACATTAAACCCTCAGATTTTTTAATATAAAACAATACTGTAATGTGTACCTTACTTTAATCCATGGTTGTTTCAGGAGGGTTTAATGTCACTTTAAGGGATGCATATTTGCATATCCCTGTGGCAGAGGAACTCAGAGATTGTTGAGGTTCGACATCAAGGGTCCCGGAGAAATATTGCACTTTCAATACAAGGCTCTGCCATTCGGATTTTCTTCCGCCCCTGAGGATATTTACGAAGGTACTAGCAGAAGAGCAAGTGCCTATCAGATTGAAGGGAATAGGAGTCATCCCTTACTTAGACGACCTTCTATTTTTTGCAAACAATCGAGAGATCCTCAAGGTAAATCTCGATACAGCCATAGCACACCTGGAGAATCTGCGATGATTGATAAACAGAGAAAAATCAGGTGCAACAGATGCAAGTGCATTGGGTTGGGGTGCTCACTTTCAACAACACATGATCCAGGGCACTTGGAGCAGAATTTGGAGTTGCAAGTCCTCAAAAATAAGGGAACTAAAAGAATTTGCTCCCCGCATCAAAAGCTGTCATGTACAGATTTCATTGGACAACGTGACAGCTGTCGCATACCTAAACAAACAAGGAGGTACAAGATCCCATCTTCTCATGTCTCTGGCGGAAGATATCCGGCTTTGGGCAGAGAAGAATCAGTTATCAATAGCTGCAATACACTTGCAAGGGAAACTGAATGTACTACCAGACACTCTGAGCAGGAAAGCTTTTCGGCAGTTGGATTGGGAGTTAAACAATTAGACGTTCCTCATGATTGCACAAAAATGGGGGGTGCCATAGGTGGATTTTTTTGCCTCCAGGACAAGCAGAAAGGTGGATCTATTTTTTTCACAGGTTTGGGAAGGGAGCTTGGTGGTGAACGCACTACTGCACTCATGGAGAATACAGCTGGCTTATGCTTTCCCTCCAATCAAAATGATTCCAAGAGTCATCTGCAAGACTATAGAAGAAAAGGCAACATTCATTGTGATCGCCCCCTAATGGCCGAGAAGGGCGTGGTTTGCTCCCCTTCTGAGACTGAGTGTTAAGCCTCCTTGGACGCTTCCTCCGAAAATGAATATGCCTCGTCAAGGATCAGTACTACATCCTCACATAGAGTATTTACACTTGACAGCTTGGTTTCTGAAAGAGACTTGCTGCTGAAGAAAGGGTTGACAGACAGGGTAATTGCTACCCTCATTTCCAGTAGAAAACCTTCCACTTTAGCGATTTATAATAGGATTTGGAAAACCTACTCTTCATGGAGGTTATCCAATAACTACGCAGAGAAAACTACAGTGATTTCTATTTTAGAATTTCTGCAAGATGGAGTACTGAAGAATGTATCTGCAGTGCCCTTAAAGTTCAGATCTCGGCCCTATACTGTTTCCTAGATAAAAAATTGGTAGAAAAGCCAATGATTAAAAGTTTTTTGAGAGCAGTAGGCAAAGCAAACCCGGCTTTTCTAGCTAAGGTAGTTTCTGTATTTCACAGAATACAGGATGTGGTAATACCCTCCTTTTGCACCAATACCTCAAATGAAAAAGAATCAGCATTGCAAGGCATTGATGTCCGTCGTTGTGTGCTGGAGTACCTGAACAAGACAAAGAGCATCAGGAAGTCAAACAATCTGCACATCCTATTTTCAGGACCGAGAGAGGGCCTGAGAGCCTCTAAAAGCTCTATAGGAAGGTGAATTAAATTAGCAATCAAACAAGGTTATGACTTACAAAGTTTAAAACAAGCAGAGCATATAACGGCACACTCTACAAGGGCCTTGGCCTCTTCATGGGCAGAAAGCGCAGGGGCCACACCAGATCAGATTTGCAGAGCAGCTACCTAGTTCAGTTTCTTGACATTCGTCCAGCACTATAAAGTTGACGTGATGGCCAACCAAGATCAGGCTTTTGGAAGGAAAGTTCTGCAAGCTGTGGTCCCCCCTAATTGTGAGTATGGGTGCTCCTTATCCTCTCTAATACTGTCCTGGAAGATGACTAGAGAATATTAGAGTTAGGTACCTGGTAACTCTGGTTCTAGGAATCTTCCAGGACAGCAAGGATTCCCGCCCGATATTGGAGAGTTCTATATTTAGATAGATAGATAGATAGATATACACAGTGAGGAAAATAATTATTTGATCCCCTGCAGATTTTGTACGTTTGCCCACTTACAAAGAAATGAACGGTCTATAATTTTTATCATAGGTGTATTTTAAATGATAGAGACAGAATATCAACCGAAAATCCAGAAAACACAAATGTTATAAATTGAGTTGCAGTTCAGTGAGTAAAATAAGTATTTGATCCGCTACCAACCAACAATAATTCTGGCTCCCACAGACTGGCTATGTGGTACACAGATTAGTCCTGTCAATTTAAGAAGGTCTTTAAGAATCTCTCTCTTCTAGTCAAACCTCAACACAATGGGCAAGACCAAATAGCTGTCAAAGGACGTTAGGGAAAAAGAGTGTAGACCTGCACAAGGATGGAATGGGATACAAGACTATCGGCAAGAAGCTTGGTGAGAAGTAGACATGTGCACTGCCAAAAAATTTGTTTCGTTTCGTTTTAAATTCGGATTTGTGTTACTTCGTTTTTCAGGATTCGGGTGTGAAAGTTAATTCGGATTCGGAATTCGAATTCAGATGAAATTCGGTAGCG
Source organism: Nanorana parkeri (assembly GCF_000935625.1). Classification (NCBI taxonomy): domain Eukaryota; kingdom Metazoa; phylum Chordata; class Amphibia; order Anura; family Dicroglossidae; genus Nanorana; species Nanorana parkeri. The sequence goes on from NW_017307206.1 coordinate 645,001, forward strand.
TTAGTACGAACGTTCGTTTCGTTTTCTGTTCTTATTCGTTTCTTATTCGTTTCGTTCGTTCGTTTGCAGCAAAAGTGACATTTGAGGGGGAAAAAATATTTTTCTCCTTCTCTAATGTCACTTTGCTCCAACGAACGAAACGAATAAGAACAGAAAACGAAACGAACGTTCGTACTAACGCTACTGAATTTCGGAAATGGAAATTCGGATTCGTTTGCATTCGTTATGTCTGTAATTCGGAATTCGGATACATCCGAATGTCCGAATTTCCGAAAATTCGTCCGAATTTCGATTCGGAACGAAACGAATCGCACATGTCTAGTAAGAAGGAAACAACTGTTGGAGCGATTATTCGCAAATGGAAGGAGTACAAAATAACCATCAATCGCCCTCAGTCTGGAGTTCCATGCAAAATTTCATGGGGTAAGGATAATCATGAGAAAAGTGAGGGATCAGCTCAGAACTACATGGGAGGAGCTTGTGAATTAACTCAAAGCAGTTGGGACCACAGTCACCAAACAAACCATTGGTAACACAATACACTACCACGGATTGAGATTCTGCAGCTCCCGTAACGGTCCCCCTCCTCAAGAAGGCACATGTACAGGCCCGTCTAAAGTTTGCCAATGAACATCTAAATCAGTGGTTCTCAACCTTTCTAGGGCCGGGACCCCTTGGTAACATTTGCCAAGTTGTGGTGACCCCCAAAGGTAAAATTTAGGGATGACGCAGCTGCTGCAGGGACATCTGGAGGCGTGGCAGGAGAACTGACACTGCTGCGCTAGGAGAGAGCTGAGGAGGACTCTCACCTTGCACAGCGACCCACAGGTTGAGAACCACTGATATAGGCAAAGACAGGACCGGGCTCTGCAGCTGGAACTAGAAGAATTGGATTTAAAGTATGAGGTACATACTCTGCAGTACTGTCACTGATAGGGATGGGCTCGGGCGTGTTCGCAGCTCCACGTGCCGAGCCCGCCAGGAAGCTGACAGCGCCAATCACAGGCACTGAGACATTTCCCAATCTCTGCAGCTGCGGAACGGGAAAATGGAATGCATAGCTAGACGTATGTTTTACATACATATTGCACTCGCCCTCTGCTGCTGTCAATCACTAGAAGGCTACCTGATGGAGAACTTCAGGTCCCCCTCTGCTGATTGGCAGCATCAGAGGGCGGGTGCAATAGCTAGTTTGCTATTGGCTTTTGCAAAGTGAAATAGCCAATAGGAATCTATCTATGCATTCCTATGGTCGGGGTTTTTTTTCTGACTTACGGCGGCCCCCGATTTTTCCGGGAGAAAGTGTCTCTCTCCCGGCGGCCGAGAGCCACTAGGCGACCCCTGGCAAATCGTCATTCGACCCCCGAGGGGGTCCCGACCCACAGGTTGAGAACCACTGATCTAAATGATTCAGAGAAGGATTGGGATAAAGTACTGCGGTCAGATGAGACCACAATTGAGCTCTTTGGCATTAACTCACGTTTGGAGGAAGAAAAATGCTGACTATGACCCTAAGAACACCATCTCTAAAATCAAGCACAGAGGTGGAAACATTATGCTTTGGGGCTGTTTCTCTGCTAAAGGTACAGGCCGACTTTGCCGCATTGAGGGTCCAATGGATGGGGCCATGTATTGTAAAATCTTGGATGAGAACCTCCTTCCCTCAGCCAGAAACTGAAGATGGGTCGTGGATGGGTCATTCAGCATGACAATGACCCAAAACATACCGCCAAGACAACAAAGCAGTGGCTCAAGAAGAAGCACATTAAGGTCATGGAGTGTCTCCAGAGTCTCCAGACCTTAATCCTATAGAACATTTATGGAGGGAGCTGAACTTCGAGTTATCAAGCGACAGCCAAGAAAACTTAAGGATTTAGTGAAGATCTGTAAAGAAGAGTGGACCAAAATCCCTCTTGAGATGTGTGCAAACCTGGTAACCAACTACAAGAAACGTCTTACCTATGTGCTTGCAAACAAGGGTTTCTCCACCAAGTACTAAGTAATGTTTTGTTTGGGGATCAAATACTTATTTTACTCACTGAACTGCTACTCTATTTATAACATTTGTATCGTGTTTTTTTTCTGGATTTTTGGTTGATATTCTGTCTCTGTGATTTAAAATAAAAAAAAGAAACACTGGGTGCCTTTGCTTGTGCAAATAATCCTTTTATTTGTTTAGAAAGATTAAAAGTGATAAATGGTACTCACAAAAGAGGTGGGTAAAAAGCGTGTTGGACATAAATCTCAGGATACATGCAGATTCCTAGCAGTCAGAGAAAACAATCCAAATATGCTGCTAGACCAGCAGAAACAAGCTGACTCAGCTGAACGCGTTTTCGGGTAGTTTCCCCTTCCTCAGAGCTTTTTGTGGAATTGTCATTTAAAATACACCTATGATAAAAATTATAGAGCTTTCATTTCTTTGTAAGTGGGCAAACTTACAAAATCTACAGGGGATCAAATAATTATTTTCCACATTGTAGATATGTGTATCATGGTTTACAGATGTGGTATCCTTTGGTTCCTATATTTTAACTTAGGTATGCAAGTCATGTGCTTTTTTTTTTATTAGGTGTGGGTTATGTGTTTCATGTTCCGGTGGGAGGAGCCTGTCTGGTGGGAGGAGCCTATCTCTCTGATGCTGTCCTGGAAGATTCCTAGAAACAGAGTTACCAGGTACCTAACTCTAATTTTCCACATTGGAGGTATGGCTTTTTGGATGCAAGGCCGTAGAAAAATGGCAGCAGGAGGTCTGGACAGATGAGTCAAAATTTGAAATATTTGGCTGTAGCAGGAGGCAGTTTATTGGTTAGTTTTCCAAGATGTTTGGAACAACCTGTCGAGTTTGGCTGTAGCAGAAAGCAGTTTGTTCACTGAAGGGCTGGAGAGTGGTACAATAATGTGTGTCTGCAGCAACAGTGAAGCATGGTGGAGGTTCCTTGCAAGTCTGGGGCTGCATTTCTGCCAGTGGTGTCCTCAATGCTGAGAAATACAAGCAGGGACTTATCCATTATGCCATACCATCAGGGAGGTGTGTAATTGGCCCTAAATTTATTCTGCAGCAGGACAACGACCCCAAACACATAGCCAATGTGGTTAAGAACTATCTTCAGCGTAAAAGAGAACAAGGAGTCCTGCAAGTGATGGTTTTGCCCCCACAGATCTCAACATCATCGAGTCTGTCTGGGATTACATGAAGAGGCTTGCTCACACAGGGTTTGGGAACAAAGTGCCTGTCATCTAAGTGGCGTTAAAAAATTGCCGTTTGAACAATTGAAGTTTAACCTGTAAGTAACATCTTTTATTTTCATATCAATTTTATAAATATTGCAACTGGGATCATAGTTAGCATGGTTGAAGGGTTTGTTCAGTGCACACTGTGCCACATGTATGCACAAATGGAGCCACAGCTCCAAGGTGAATACCGCTGTGACAGGTGTGAGCAGATTGCACTTCTGGAAGCTCAGATTAGAGATCTGGAAGAGCGAAATGCAACACTGAGGAGACTTGACAACCTTGAGAGGAGTCTGCTGATCACTGAGCAGGCAGTTAATGGGGTTGATGTGGAGGGGTAAGTGAGGATGATCAGGTAGGAAGCTGGGTTACTGTAGCTAGAGGGAGTGGCAGGGGCTCACAGAAGAGGAAGGCCAGTCCTGTGTTTGTGCACTCAAACAAATTTGCTAAGTTGGGTGAAGATGTGCGGGTCTCAGACTCAGAATTGGCAGCCCTAGATGTCACTGCTACCCCTAACAGCCGGGAGAGCAGCACATCTAGTCCGGGTGGTGAGGGTAATGCAGAAAGGCCTAGACAGGTTGTGGTAATAGGGGATTCTATAATTCGGAGGACTGATAGAATAGTTTGTCGCCCGAATCGCCTCAACCGGATGGTTTGCTGTCTCCCTGGTGCCAGGGTTCGGCATATGGTGGACCGGGTGGACAAATTACTGGGAGGGACTGGGCATGACCCAGCTGTCTTGGTCCATGTTGGGATGAATGACAGAATACATGGAAGATGGAGGATCCTTAAAAATCAGTTTAAAGAACTAGGTTGCAAGCTGAAGCGAAGGACCTCCAAGGTAATATTCTCTGGAATGGAATATAAACGCAGTACAGACAGCGGGAACTTAGAGAACTTAATGCATGGCTGAAGACCTGGTGTAGGAGGGAAGGATTTGGGTTTCTAGAGCACTAGGCCGACTTTTCATTGGGGTATACAACCTATATGCTAAAGATGGTCTGCACCTAAATGGAAGGGGGGCTGCTGTGCTAGATGAGAGGTTCATGGGAGGGTTGGAGGAGTATTTAAACTAGGATTAAGCCCCCCTTAAGGGAAAGAAGGAATATAATGGGGCAGATCTGTCAAACAGGGGTTGGGCTATAATGGAGGGTGGAGCAGGGGAAGATGGGGGGAGGGAAATCAAACTAATAGGAATAGGAAATAGGAAATTCCCATGTTGCACACAAACATTGGAGATGATGGTACTGATTGTACTACAGCAAAAGATACAGCAATTACAAGAATAAAATGTAAAAATGGCTTCAATTGTTTGCCAATGCCAGAAGTCTGCACAGCAAGATGGGAGAACTGGAAGCTTTGGTGCACGAGGAGAGCTATGACATAATTGGTATTGCTGAATCTTGGCTTGGTTCTTCACATGATTGGGCTGTTAATATTCCTGGTTATACTCTCTTTCGAAAAGACAGGGTAAAACGAAAAGGTGGCGGGGTTTGTCTCTATGTGAGTGTGAAAGAGGACTTTGTTGATGGTGAGCCGATGGTGCTGAGGCGATATGGGTGGAGTTGTATACTAATATGCATAACGCAAAGGTAATTGTTGGAGTTTGTTAAAGGCCCCCCAGCGTTACTGAAGAGATAGAGACTCAGCTCCTTAAACAAATAGAAAGGGCTGCAAGGGCGGGGACAGTAGTATTAATGGGAGATTTTAATTATCCTGACATTGACTGGCATAATGGCACTGCTGGAACAGTAAAAGGGCAGACATTTATAAACTTTGTACATGATAATTTTATGGTACAGTTTGTAGAAGCCCCAACTAGAAAAGATGCTCTGCTGGATCTGGTAATCTCAAACAATGCAGAGCTTATTACAACAATAAACAATAAGAAAAGGGCGTTTAAACAATATAAAAAATGAAGGAACACTGTCGTCATTTGAAAGCTACAAAGAATATAATAAAATGTGTAAAAAGGACATAAAGCTTGCAAAGATTCAAAACGAACGACAGGTTGCAAAAGTTTGCAAGACTAACCCCCAAAAATTGTTTAAATATATTAATAGTAAAAAAAACCAGGTCGGAGCATGTTGACCCCTTAAAAGATAACACAGAGTTGGTAACTGGGGACAAAGAGAAGGCAAATCTATTAAATACTTTCTTCAGCTCTGTGCACACCAAGGAACAGGATGTAACTCAAGTCCATAATGGGGATAGTAGTGCCATAGCCTCTACTGAACCACAATGGTTGACTATTGATATGGTCCAGAAACAGTTAGACAAAATTAAGGTGAACAAAGCACCTGGTCCAGATGGCTTACACCCACGTGTCCTCAAAGAATTGAGCGGTGTAATTTCAAAGCCATTGTATTTAATTTTTAGAGACTCTCTAATGACTGGCTTCGTACCGATGGATTGGCTCAAAGCCAATGTGGTGCCTATATTTAAAAAGGGATCAAAGTCTTTGCCAAGTAATTACAGACTTGTAAGTTTAACCTCAATAGTTGGCAAGATACTTGAAAGTTTGATCAAGGATCACATGCAATTGTTTCTGCTTGAAAATAATATCATAAGCGATAGTCAGCATAGATTTACAAAAGACAGAAGTTGTCAAACAAACCTACTTTCTTTTTATGATATAATAATATGAATGAATAATATAGATAATATAGATGAATAATAAATTGGACAGAGGAATGGCTGTGGATATAGTATACTTGGACTTTGCAAAAGCGTTTGACACAGTTCACCACATGCGGCTAATGTATAAGTTAAGGTCAGTAGGTATCAAGCATTCCATCTGTAATTGGGTAGAAAACTGGCTTAAAGACCGTATTCAGAGAGGGGTGATCAATGATTCGTACTCTGAATGGTCTGAGGTTGTTAGTGGTGTCCCCCAAGGTTCAGTGTTGGGAAGAACTCGATGGACTTTTTGTGTCTTTTTTCAACCTGACTAACTATGTAAGAAGGATTTGAAGTAGCCTACTTCCACAGAGGATCTGTGGTTAGTTTTTCAGGATGTCTAGAACAACCTACCTGCCGAGTTCCTTCAAAAACTGTGTGCAAGTGTACCTAGAAGAATTGATGTTTGTTTTAAAGGCAAAGGGTGGTCATACCAAATATTGATTTGGTTTGGATTTCTCTTCTGTTCAATTACTTTCCATTTTGTTTCCATTTTGTTAATTTGATAAAAATAAAATATTAACACTTTTATTTCTAAAAGCATTCTTAATTTACAGCATTTTTTTCCACACTTGCCTAAAACATTTGCACAAGTGTGTGTGTGTGTGTTATTTTTTTAAAAATGAGATAGCAATTTAATATGCTTTTAAAATGAATTGGGTCTTTGGTTTTAGAGATTTACTGATACCAGTATCAGTGCCGAGGCATTTTCACGAGTACTCGGCTTTTGGTCAGATGTTTGAAGGATTCCCTGGTCCTTTCTGAGGAGCAGCGCTCTGTGATAGGATCGTAGCACCGGGATAGCAGTACATATAGCGATTATCTAACACCTGGCTGTGCCCACTATCCAGGATCCAGTTTAGTTTAATGGACTTTCAATTGACTTTTGTCAAAGGAGCCGGTCCATAAATTCTCGGTATTCTGACAGCTGTGCCCCTCGGTTGTCAGGATATAATAGCCCGGTGGGGGGCTGATTCAGCATGGATGGGGAATCCACTATTTTATCTTGTTTGGCTTGCAAGTGTATGGCCAGCTTTAGTCCAAAGTACAAACTCAAATCCAGAACTCATAATAGTAATAAATGAGAGTAATACTGTTCAATCTATATATCTCCTAAATTGGGCATCGGTGAGTATAAGACAGAGTGTGGGGGTATAGACACTGGCAAATGTTAAGCCAGCCCCTGTATAACCTAGCTTCCAACCACCATGCCTCAGTTTTTACTAGTATCCAATGCAGTTAAATGTATTTTTGTTCGCAGCGCTGTGGCCCTAATCTATTTTTATGATGATTATGCTGCTTCAACTTGTCTCTTCATATCAGCTATCCGGCTTGGTGTTTCCTCAGCAGTTACTTTGGAAACCATATAACTGACCCTGCTGGACCAAAGATTGTGGGGATAACCTGGAATGTGACACTCGGTCACTGGTCTCTGCCAGTAAAGCTATCCAGACCTTAGTGTGCTGTGTTAGCCACAGATCACTCTCCAGGTCCAGAGCCATGGCACAACCGCTGGTGTGACCCAGTCTCTAATAAATTGTCTTGTGAGTAAGCTTATGTTAAGTCATCTTTAAACATTCACAGTTGAAAGTGGTGCTTTATAGACTTTGAGTATTGTGCCAGTTAGCTGCAAAGTGTTGTCCTCAAGTCCAGAGCTGTGGCACGACAGCTGATGTGACCCAGTCCCTCAAACCTCACCTGGAAAGTAAGCACTTCTGGTTGTTTATGCATGCACCATGCCCAGATGCTTGCTCGAAGAGAAAGTTCTCCTTCAGGTCCTACTCTGCTGATTGAAAGCAGGCAGTGGGCAGGTGCAATAGCCGGCCTGCTATTGGCTATTTCAAATAGCAGGCTGGCTTTGCACCCACCCATAAAACAATACCCAACATAGGTGCAATGAAAGTCTATCCGGGCTATTGCAACATGTTGAGGGCGTAGATCCGGAAGCCCTCTGGCAGGAAGAGGATTTAGTCTGTTAGTGCAACAATCTAGGTGCCACGGGAACACAAGAGCAGAAGAAGTAAAAATGAAAAAGGTCAACCAGTCACCGCAGAGCGTCCAGCCAGTCTCCCCCCATGGCCGTAGTATCAAAAAAATTAACTGACCCGGAATGTTGAACCCGCAGCCTGCTAGGATAAAACATACCATACTGCATGCCCTTGTCTCAAAGTCTGCGGCGGACATCCACAAATGACCTTCTCTTTTTCTGGATCTCGGCCGCGAAATCCGGAAAAAAGAGCTGTGCATTACCGTGGTAGAGATCAGGATGCTTATGGGCCGCCACCAGGACACGATCCCTGTCCATGTAGTTGAGAAGGCGGATCAGGAAAGGCTGCGGAGGAGCACCAGGCGGAACTCTGCCGGTGTTGACTCGGAGGGCCCGTTCGACCAAGAAGGTAGCAGGGAATCCAATTGCAGTCGTTTCTGGAGCAGGAATTTGGAGAACTGGGCAGGATCTGTGCCCTACTCACCTTCAGGCAGGCCCACAATCTGGATATTGTTCCCCCTCATGCGATTCTCAGCGTCATCCTCCTTAGCAGCGAGGACACTCACAGTGTGCTGTAGGTCGGTCAGCGAGGAAGCATGGCCATGCGTAGCATCCTCCACCTCCAATACCCGCGTTTCAGCTATAGTTAGGCGAGCGAGGATTTTATCCAGGTCATGGCAGATCAGAGTGCACTCAGCTGCCAGTGCACTCTTGGTGATCAGCGGGACCTTGCAGCCCTCGATTGCTGCCAGAATAACATAGAACTAGGTCTCAAAGCTCATTTGCCTTCTTAATAGGGGAGGGAAGCCTGTATGACTGAAGACCAGATAACCTCCTCAGCTCGCAAAAAATATCATAATTTCAAAGGGAGACAAAATGTAAAGAGGACATAGTGCGTATCGTCCAAAAAATACAATTTATTGAATAAAAGCAGGTACTCGCAATGTCAAAGGTGGCAAAAGGCATAAAACAAATATCCAATGGATACCACAGTACAAATCTATGGGTGCAATGGGGCTCCTGTCCATCCGTCTCAGCTGAGAAGAGGGACATCAAATTCTCAGCCCTACGTACGTTACGTCTATGCGCAACTTCGTCAGGAGGTAAGCAGTTTATATGGGAATAGACCATGGAGATGAGTTTAGGAGTGGTAGGGCAGCGAAGACAAATGTGCTCAAAGACGATCAGGTCCGAGTGAGGTGGGACATTAGGGAGCAAAGAGGAGGCCCAATGCCTAAGTTGTAAATATCTAAAGAACCATGAGCCATTGTTTCATTCTTTGCATGAGCGTCTAATAGCTACCGAGGATTTGGATCTAAGCAAGACTTAGAGCTTGGAGGTGTGTCCCCACCGACTGGAGGCTGAAAGGGGACCAGCTTTATCTAGCCCTTGTTTTAGAGGTCTGTGGAATAGGTGAGCGGTTTTCCTTAAGGGTATAACACATGAGGAGAGCTGGTGGCACCTTGTTTTGAAGAAACTAAGCGTGTGGATGAGGAGTGATGGTGGAAATCTCTAATTGAAGATATACACAAGTCTGCACTAACTGGAGTACTTTATAGGTGTTTGGATTGCACTATAAATGTGAATGTTTTTTTAAGTTAATTGCATTGCCACATGGTGGTATATATTGTATGCTGGGCACACACCTTACAACCATCGCAAGACTTTTGTCTTGCGATGGTTGTAAGGTACTTAAAAAAATGTACAATCTGCCTATCTTGGACAGGCAGATCGTACTTGCGATGATCGCAAGCTGTGCCCCCCTGAGTGGGCGGGCTTCCGATGACCGCAATGCCAAACGGGCAGTGTGCGCTTGCGCACACCGGCCCGTCCAGCTTTTATCTCACTACACGTACGATGTTCGGCGGGTTTTCAAACATAGAAAACAAAAGGGAACAGAGCGCCACCTCTGTCTGTAAAATCGTTTATTACAATAAATAAAACAAGGGATAAAAGTACTCACAAACAAACGTTTTCATCAGGCTTTAACAACAAATGAGAGGCCACACTGTCTGTTAACCCAACATGGTATATCCCCGACCATGTAACACGGTAGTCTCCGGTCACATCACCGTCCACCGACCGCAGTCAGCCAAGATTTGGCTTGCCCCTGAAACGCGTCAATCTTGGCTTGCCCCTGAAACGCGTCAATCTTGGCTTGCTCCTGAAACGTGTCAATATTGGCTGACTGCGGTCGGTGGACGGTGATGTGACCGGAGACTACCGTGTTACATGGTCGGGGATATTCCATGTTGGGTTAACAGACAGTGTGGCCTCTCATTTGTTGTTAAAGCCTGATGAAAACGTTTGTTTGTGAGTACTTTTATCCCTTGTTTTATTTGTTGTAATAAACGATTTTACACACGGAGGTGGCGCTCTGTTCCCTTTTTGTTTTCTATATTCGTGGTGGAAGCCCCAGAGCCTTGGATGAGCAGCTCCTCAAGTCTGTTTAAAAAACTGTGATAAACTGTTGAAAACTTAGAGTAATGTAATGCTCTGGAATACAAATCCCAGAGACGTCAAGCTTATCTCAAGGACGAGCCCAGCTGTAAAGCTTGGCAAAACTTTAATTTCTATTTGTTGTCTGTTCTTGCAGTAAACTTCAAGGAAACTCACCCAGTAGCATTAAAAGTACTTTACTTGGCGAAAATGCTGCGTGTACAAACTTAGTTACAGGAAAAGCAAACAAATACATCAACAAGACTGGCTGCTACAAACATTCACGCACTCACTACACTATCTTCTAGTACATGTATGATTTCTAGGAGGGAAAACACTGAAAGTGTACTTAGCTTAGGCTGCAGACTCCACAAATTCCGTGATGAGCAGGACTTCTTGGCCTAGGAAAAATGGCTTCTCGTTACAGTATCCTTTGTATGTCCTGGTCTTGAAGCAAGTCCTCTCGTCTTGTGAAGCGCCCTCGTACTGTCCCCCTCCTGTGAAGCCCTTGTCTTGTGAAGTCCTGTGCTGGTGAACTCCCGTGTTACCTTTCAGCTACTGGCTTTTTATTGAGAGAGAACTGGCCTAAAACAATGGACGTTACGCCCCTAGACCTTTAGGAAAATGCAATACAGTTTCCCGCCTCTAGGTGGCAGCGTTGTACCATAAATTGCCATCAGTAGTTAAGATTTGATTTGAGTCTTGACCAAGCTAGGCGTGACTATTCATGATCACCATCCCATTGTGATACAAATCAATACAGGACAAGCTACCCCATTGTGTAAAACCAGTTTGGGCTGTATTGTTGGCCATTTCCATTGTATGAACCAAGTTTCTATCAACAAACAAACAAAACGTCCGTCTCTCTTGCAAATTTATGTGTCTGAAAAAGTCCACTAAGATATATCGCAACACAGTGCAACAGCAAGTGGATTGTTCAGCTGGCAGCCATTAGCGCCAAGAGCTAAAGAAAACTTTTTGTCTGATGGGTTTTCAAACATGTTCGTAAGTTAAAAGTCGTGCGACCTTACAGTAGTAGAGGTCGCACGGCTTCCACTCACCTTACGATAATCGTACGATCGCTGGATTTCACGCGAAAATCGTCGTTGTTTACCCATATCTTCAGAAAAAAATCAGTTCTACTGTCGTGGTAAACAACCTGCTTCCCTATTTATAATGGTCTGGCTCTCTAGCAACTTCAGCACAAAATTATAGCTAATTTGACTACAAACTTCAGGTGGTCATAATAATCTGGCCACTCAGTGTACAGTATGTGGTAAATTGTTTTGAGTGATATGCACTATTGCACATAAAAGATGCCCCCACAAAAGATGCCTCAGGTTACCTGTGGCATCTTTTATGTGCAATACTAAAACCCCCCTTTCAATTGATATATATTATATACTTGTTAATCGGAGACTGGGCCGGCTCTGGACGATTGGTCCCAGACCCATACAATGCGTGGTGGAGCCAGAGGATGATTGTCTCCCTCTTTCCCTCTGATGTCACTTCCTCCCAGCACTCAGCACTGCCAAAGAGGAGAGGAGACGACTAGGCACAAGTCAGCGAGAACCGACAACTGACAGCCCTGGCGTCCAGCGGTATGCGGCTTACTTAGGGAGCCACAGTCCAGTTTGAATAATGTGTCCGGGCGTCAGGTGGGCTGAAACCCGGGCACAGGATTCAAAAACCCGGACTCTCTGGGTGGATCCCGGATGGGTGGCAATCCTAGTTGGAGAACAGAGTAATAGAGAGGCTAGAAAGATTAAATGTAAACAAATCCCCAGGACCTGACAGGTTACACCTGAGGGTACTCAAGGAACTTAGCCAGGTCATAGGCAGACCACTGTACATAATCTTTATAGGCACTCTAATGACTGGTATGGTACCAGATGATTGTCGTAGAGTAAATGTCATACCAATATACAAAAAGGGGAAACAGAGTTCACCAAGTAATGTGACAGAGTATGTGGAAGAGTAGTGGAGGGGAGGTATGTAGGACCCAGAATCCTCCATAGTCTCTATCCACTCACACATCTTTCCTTAATTTAAGTAGTTAGCAGCAGCTAAATTCAGAGGCTGCTGACTCCTGGAGAGAGGTGGTTGACTGGACTGCTGAGGGCAGGGCGGTGAGTGAAACTTCTCAGAGAAAAATACTTTTTATTTTGTTGGTTATAGATTACTCTGCTCGGATAGCCAGGGTTGCTGAAAATGTTTAGTTAGTGCTCTAAAAGAGCTAGGATTTTGTTGTGTTGTTGTTCAAAGCCCCTCAGTGACATGCAAATAAAGAAAGACTGTTTATATTTGCAATTGCATGCTGGAAGCTGGTTATACCCTACTGTGTTGTTTGGTTGGAACCCAGTATCCCTTGTGAGTGCTGTATCACAATATGGTCGAGAATGCGGTCACAACATTAAATGGTCTGTGGGTGTAACGGTTATTGATTTCTCTCTGAGAACTGCTGATAGAAAACTTTTCTGTGAAGCTGTCAGACATTTGCATGAAAGATGGAGGACGTAGTGAAGTAGGGTTGCCACCTGTCCAGGATTCACCCGGACAGTCCAGGTTTTGAATGCTGTGTCCAGGTTTCATGGCAGCAGAAACCCAGACACATAATGTCAGGCAGACAGGGGCAACCAAAATGAAGACAGGGGCTACTGGCCCCCCACTGAAAATAGTCTCAATTGTGATATTTACATATAAATGGGTGGTGCTATTTACATATGAATAAGCCGCAACCCATTCTCCCCCCAAAAAATGTCAGCTCGACGCTAGAGTGTTCGGGTTTCGCTTGAAGAAAAGGTGGCAACCCTATAGTGAAGGCCTTGGTGCAGGCTACTGCAGTTCAACAGGAAACTAACTGCTTGGTTGCTGCACAGGTCAACAGCATAATGGAGGTGCAGCGGGAAGACAGAGCTGCACTTACAAATGTCCTGCAACAGATACTTCTACCACCCTCAGTTACCCAAACTGTAGTTAAAGAATGACCCATTAAAATAAATGACTATATGCATAAAATGACAGAGGCGGATGATCTGGAGGCCTACCTCACAACCTTTGAAAGTATTGCTCTCAGGGAAACATGGCCAAAGGAACAGTGGGCAGGGATGCTTGCTCCCTTTCTGAGTGGGGAAGCCCAGAAAGCCTATGAGGATTTGTCTCACAGTCAGGCCCAGGACAATGACACACTGAAAAGTGAAATCTTAACCCGCCTGGGAGTAAGGCTGGCAATTCGTGCCCAAAGGTTCAATAAATGGACTTATGATGGGGGGAAAGCCCCAAGAGTACAGATGTATGAATTGTTGAGGCTGTCGCAGAAGTGGTTACAACCAGAGCATAACTCAGCTTCTAAAGTTGTGGAGAAAGTCGTTGTGGATCGCTATCTTAGGAGTCTGCCAACAGGACTTCGGCAGTGGGTCAGCCAGGGGGACCCAAAGGACCCAGAGCAAATGATGGGCTTGGTTGAAAGATACTTGACTGCTAAGGATCTGCACAGCACTGATTTTCAGCCCAGTTCAAAACGTCCTAATAACAAGCCAAATGAAAGAAGTGGAAGAAAGGGGTCACCAGTGGGACTTCGGCAGTGGGTCAGCCAGGGGGACTGATTTTCAGCCCAGTTCAAAATATCCTAATAAGCCAAATGAAAGAAGTAGACGAAAGGGGTCAGCAGGAGGACACAATTCTGTATAGGGCTGGGAACATGGTGAGAAATGGAGTCCCATGTTTTCAACCCCAAGTCAAGGACAGAAGGAAGGACAAATAAGATGCTTTAGATGTCAAGAACTGGGACATTTTACTCTCCCAAGACTGAAGAACCCATGAAATGTAATATGGGAGCCAGAGACAGACGCAATACTGTATTGACCTGCAGTCAGCTGTCTGGGGTAGCTATGTTTGCTAGTTGTTTAAGGACTGTGTAGGTTGAGGGTAAAAATATACAAGCTCTCATCGATTTTGGAAGTGAGGTTACATTGGTAAAAAGAGGTTTGCTTAATGTTGAAATGATAGATACATTGCAATCGCTTGAGGTTGTATGTGTACATGGTGACACTCACTCATACCCTACCGCAGCGGTTAACATTTTTACTGATTGTGGAATGGTAATTGCCGTGTAGGTGCAGTACCCATTTTGCCCTATGATATGGTGATAGGCAGGGACTTTCCTTACTATCGACAAATATGGGAACAATCCCTAGAAAGTAAGGATAAGCTCCCAAGGGAAGGTCAAGGGGTACTGGAAAAAGAGAATTTTTTTCCTTTCTCTAATGTTAATTTGGAATCAGACAGTGGGATAGAGTTACCTCTAGTTTGTTTGGGTAATGAAGCTGAACCTCCAGAAAATAATGAGGCCACTGCAAGAGATGTACAATTTCAGGATCTGGAAATTAGTCCGGGTAGTTTCCATGCTGCCCAGGGGGAAGACCGAGTTTAAAAGCTGCAAGGGAAAAATGTACAGATGATAGAAGACGCTATCACAGATCGTAATAAACCTTTGTGTTTCCCTTATTTTAAGGTAAAGCGTAATCTACTCTATAGAGGGGGAAAAAGGGGATTGATGAAGTGGAGCAGTTAATAGTTCCCAGACCCCACTGAAATATTGTCCTTAAGCTGGCTCATGGTTATGTTTTAGGGGGGCACCTTGGGATTGAGAAAACCAGAGAAAGAGTACTTGCAAGGTTTTATTGGCCAGGTATTTTTGCAGAAATAGAGAGATTTTGTAAATCTTGTCCAGAATGTCAGCAAAAAGCTCAGTTTCAAGGTTTTTGTAATCCATTAATACCATTAGCTGTCTAGAAATTCCTTTTGAACGCATTGCAATGGATTTAGTGGGACCATTGCCCAAGTCCGCTAGGGGGCACCAGTACATCTTAGTTATACTAGATTATGCAACCCGGTACCCTGAGGCAATACCTTTACAACACGCCTCTTCTAGGAATATTGCAAAGGAGTTGATGATGATGTTTACCAGGGTAGGCATACCAAAAGAGATTCTTACAGACCAAGGGACCCCTTTTATGTCGAATGTCATGAAGGAATTGTGTAAACTTTTGAAAATCAAACAGCTTAGAACGTCAGTTCATCACTCACAAACTGACGGGCTGGTTAAAAGATTCAATAAAACATTAAAGTCCATGTTGCGCAAAATGATAGACAAGGATGGTAAAAATTGGGATTGTCCATTGCCATATCTTATGTTCTCTATTAGAGAAGTACCTCAGTCTACCACATGGTTCTCACCTTTTGAACTGTTATATGGTAGACAGCCCAGGGATATATTCGATATTGCTAAAGGAACATAGTTACATAGTATTTGAGGTTGAATAAAGACATTAGTCCATCAAGTCCAACCTATTAGGATCTCATTCTAGGAGTACCTGTACCCCTGTATATTACGGTCCCTTAAGAAATTGTCCAAAAGTTTCTTGAACAATTCCACATTATTTGCTGAAATCACCGCCTGTGGCAGTGAGTTCCAGACCCTAACTGATCTTACTGTGAAGAACCCCCTTCGCCCCTTGTGCTGGAATTTTTTTTCCACCAATTTTAGGTGGTGGCCTCTAGTTTTTGTAATGGAGTTAATTTTAAACAGTTTATCGCTAATGCTGCTACCACCATTGAACATTTTGTACATGGAGATCATATCCCCCCTTAATCTCCTCACCTCCAATGTGAACATGTTTAAATTTAGTAGCCTTGTCTCGTAGCTCTGGTCCTCCATACCCCTAATTAGTTTGGTTGCCCTCCGCTGGACTTTTTCCAACTCAAGTACATCTTTTCTTAGTACTGGTGACCAGAACTGGACCGTGTACTCCAGATGAGGTTGAACCAATGATCTATAAAGTGGCAAAATTATAGACTTGTCCCTGCAATACATCCCCTTTTTAATACAGGACAAAACCCTGCTAGCTTTGTTTACAGCAGCCTGGCACTGCAAGCTACCTTTCAGTTTGTGGTCTACAATGACCCCCAAATCCTTCTCCATTTCTGACTTCCCTAGCGGCATACCCATAATTGTATAACCCATTTGTTTATTTTTAATTCCAAAGTGCATTATTTTGCACAAGAGAACAGGAACACACCCCTTTTCGCAGTGTTATCGAACATATAGCACACATGCAGGAGCGTATGGAAGCCATAATACCAGTTGTGAGAGAAAATATGGAAAAGGCCCAGAAGGCCAGTTACAATAGAGGTGCTAGGGTAAGGGTTTTCCATCCTGGAGACAAGGTTTTAGTACTGATTCCTACAGCTGAATGTAAGTTTCTCGCAAGCTGGCAGGGACCATATGAGATAATTGAACAGGTCATTACACGGCGCCCCGGCTTCCTGATTGGCCGGCCAGACGGCTCCGGCTGGGTACCGGAGGAAGGCCGCATTCTCGCTGGAGAGGCCCCCGGGGGTGACAGGCTGGACCGGGACATACCAATGTAAGAGGGGACTTTCTTGTTAATCGGGAAGCCAGGTGGCGAGTCTTTACACGCTGCCCGGCTTCATGGCTAATCAGGAAACCAGGTGGCGAGTCATTACACGCCACCTGGCTTCCTGAATGGGACTTCCGTTACTCGGTAATTGGTATCGGCGAGTACCGGAAAAAAATTATCGGTACTCGTACTCGGTACCAAAATACCGATATCGGTGCATCCCTAGTTGTTACTGAACCGGGGAAAAGGATTAACTTGAGGCCTTACAGGATACCAGAGGCTAGAAGAGAGGCAGTTAATGCAGAAGTAAGGAAAATGTTAGAATTAGGGGTTATTGAGGTTTCACAGCGTGAGTGGAACAGTCTCATTGTTCTAGTGTCCAAACCAAATGGGGAAATACGACTTTCATAAATTGAATTAAATTTCAAAATTTTATTCGTACCCTATGCCTCGGGTTGATGAGTTAATAGAGAGATTAGATTTAAATTTTAAAACTGCGCTTAAGGGTGTTCCTGAAACAACTATAAATAAATAAATAGAAAGCTGCTGCACTATAGACAACCTGGTCCAGCTATATATGTTAGTGAATGTACAGCGCTAGGGGCCCGAAATAGCAATTAATTAGGTAATTCTATTCTAAGAGTGATTTAGTTAATCAATAACAGCCCTTTGTATATTAATTACAAATTCATATATAGTGCACAAATAAATAACTTATTGCCACTCTATGACAAAAATTGTGCAAACAATGCAAAAACTTGCAGAATGTGCAAAAAAATATATAATGTCTGTACATAAATGTATAATCACAAAACTACCAGATGCAATTACTTTGTATCTTAAAGGTGAATTAATTATCTTATAAGGAATACATATAATCAACATGACCCTTAGACTCTAATATCATATGCAATGTGATCAGTCCATAGTCCATAATCCGTATGTGAAAATCAATATATTAATGATGTGATAGAAATATCTCCAATAGGTGCAATAGAATGAAAGTCGCAAAGTGCTTGATGAACTCTCCAAAGATTGTATTAGTGCCTTGCAAACACCCCCTCAAGAGTGCGTACTCACCGCAATGTAATGGCTGTATATAACAACCAAAAACGCTCACACGATATTTCAGCGTCTTCTATAAATGCTTTCAAAACGATGTTGATGGATCCCCACATTCATAGAAAAAAAGAGCTCCTCATTGTATAGTAGTATAGGAACCATTTATTTTTTTTAAATTAAAAACTTACATCCATAAAACGAGACAACCGGCCGGTCCGATTCCACAATAGCCCGCACTTCTGTGTTTGGTATGGTATCAGATAGACCCTCCCAACGCGTTTCATCATCAAGACGTCTTCAAGGGGACAGCCTTGAAGACGTCTTTAGCCTGCCATCTAAATGGATAGTTATTCTTTATATTAGTTATTACTTTGTCAGTTAGAGATATGTTTAAGAATTCTGATTTAGATAGGTTTATTTGGAAATTACTCCGGTCCCCATAGCTCTTCAATTCTTTAAGTATATTGGGTATTGATATTATTGGAGAAGTTATTAAGAGAAGTAGATCATCCGCATATAATGCTATTTTATGCTGTTGTGTTAGAGTGGACATGCCTGTAATCGAGGGGGTTTTTCCTAAAAGTTGTCGCTTGTTGTTCCATTACTATAACATATAATAAGGGTGAGAGGGGGCATCCCTGCCGGGTGCCATTTTTTATTGAGAATGGTGCAGATAGTTCCCCATTAACTCTAACCCTTGCATTTGGGTGTGTATACAATGCAATCACTTTGGATAAAAAGAATTCTCCCACTCCCATTTGCGACAGGGATTCTCTGAGAAATGTCCAATTTACTCTGTCAAATGTTTTTTCAGCATCAACAGACAGAAGGCAAAGCGGTACATCTCTCTTTTGTGCTAGTTCTATTAAATCAATAACCCTGGTGGTACTGTCTCTAGCCTCTCGACCCTACACAAATCCAGTATGATCTAAATGAATAATTTTAGGCAGTACCTTTTTAGCCTGCTGGCCAATACTTTTGCATATATTTTTAAATCTAAATTTATAAGAGAAATTGGGCGGTAGTGTCCACATTCTGATAGATCTTTTCCGGGTTTTGGAAGCACAGATATATGTGCCTCCATTGTCTGTATAGGGAATGGGTTATCCTCTGTGACTGAATTACATGCTTCGAACTGAAAGCAATCATTCGAACTGTTTATAAAATCGAGCTGTAAACCCATCTGGACCAGGTGCCTTATCGTTTTGTAGTGTGGAGATCGCCTCTTTTATTTCTTTTCCTAGAAATGGCGAACTCAGCATTTCACCATCCGCAGGATTCAATGTCGGCAAATTTGCCTCTTCTATATATTTCCTCACTTTGCCTACAAAATTATCCCTTGGCATTTCAGTATATTTACCACGTAGTGCATAAAGGGATGCATAGTATTTTTGAAAAACTTCTAATATTGAGGATGGTGAATGCTGCATGTTCCCCCCTCCATCTTTAATTCGTACTATTTTAGTGTTTGATGTCTTTGGATGTATTTTCCTGGCCAGTAGCTTTCCACTTTTACCTCCCTCCTCATAATGTCTTTGTTTTCCTTTATCTCTGGCTATCAACGATTGTTGGTCCAGAATTTTGCGAATGTCCCTTCTTACCTCCCTCAGTTGAGTGGAGGTTTTTGTCGTCACACTCGCCTTATTCATCACCTCCAATTCATTTAATTTCACAAACAGTCCCTTTAATATACCCGCCCTTTCTTTCTTTAGTCTGGCACCATGCTTAATCAATATTCCCCTTATAACACATTTAATTGCCTCCCATTGAATAGGGTTTGATGTAGTATCATCTTGATGATCCGTTATGAAATTTTCAATAGTGATATTTATTTCCTCTTGACATGCTATGTTTTTTAACAGGTTATCATTTAATCTCCAATTTCCCATATTTCTATACATATTTTTAATGACAAACATACAGGTGCATGATCTGACCATAATATTGATTCTATCTCAATCTCCGGGGCATAATCCAGCAGCTTCTGGTGTATCCAGACATGATCTATCCGGCTATAGGAATTATGCACCAAAGAGTGATAAGTAAAATCTTTTTTCATGGGATTCAATATTCGCCAATCATCCACCAGTCTCATATTATCCATTTTGTTTTTAAGTTTTTTTAAGGCCCCTCCCATTGTGTGTGGTTTCCCGGTGGTATCCAATTGATTATCGAGTATTAAATTCATATCTCCCATTACCATACTTGGAATCTATTAAGTGTCCATATACAAAACTTGTGCTGTCCCTTATTTGGTGCATATATGTTCGCAAGTGAATATATTTGATTAATATAAGAAAATTTCAAAAATATATATCTCCCTTTTTCATCTATAACTGTGTCCTTTACATCTAACTGTGCATTTTTATGAATCCCTATTGATACCGCCTTTGCTTTCTTATCCGGATTTGTGCTATGAATCCATGTTGTGTAGTTTTTATCTTTTAATAACCGGATTTACATAAAATATCCACTCTTTTCTTGTGAAAATGATACAAAACCTGAGATCGTTTTTCTGGCACATTGAATCCTCTTACATTGAATGTTACCACTGTTAACCTATTCATTTAAATTTTACTTGTCGCCCCGGATACAGTATGCATAAGACCTGTATATTACATTCATACTTTATCACGTACCTGTGTGGAGACTGGATGTAGGAGGAGGCTTCCCTTGCAGCTCGTGTCCTAGGGACTCTGGTATTGGGGACAGAGTCCTTAGAGACAGTGAGTGGCAGGAGGGCCAGAGGCGGTAACACCGTGCCGGCCAATCCCTACCACTTCGACTTCGTACTCCTCTGCACCATCAATGATTGAAGGAGGTGGCGGCTCGTCACCCCTGTCCCCGAAGGTACCAGTGGCCACCGCCTTGAGAAGAGAGGCGTGGAAGACAGGGTGGATCCGATAGGAAGTGGGCAACTGGAGCTCATACGTGACAGGATTGATTCTCCTCAAGACCGTATACGGGCCGACAAAGCGGGGAGCCAACTTTTTGGAGGGAGAAGCAAGCCGTAGATGTAGTGTGGACAACCAGACCTTGTCCCCTGGCCGTATGTCTAGATCACCCCTCCTCTTTTGGTCAAAACGGGTCTTGTTGTCCGCTTGAGCCTTCAACATGGCGGCCCGCAACACTTCAAGATTATCATGGAGCGACTTAATCCTGTCGTGGACAGCCGGTACAGCGGAACCCATCGGTAAGACTGGAGAAAAAGAGGGGTGTTAAAGCCAGAATTGGCAAAGAAAGGGGTCTGCCCTATAGCTGAGTGCACAGAGTTGTTGTATGCAAACTCTGCACAAGGCAGAAGTGAGGCCCAATCAACCTGGGTGAAAGAGGAGAAGCAGCGCAGGTACTGCTCAAGGGTTTGATTAGTGTGTTCTGTCTGGCCGTTGGATTGAGGGTGGTAAGCGGAGGAGAAACCGCATTCTATCCCCAATGAGGTGCACATTTCTTTCCAGAATCGGGATGTGAACTGGACCCCACGATCCGACACGATGCTGTCAGGGACGCCATGGAGGCGAACAATCTCCTTGATAAAAATACGTGCTGTCTCCGGGGCTGTAGGCGTACCGATCATAGGCACGAAGTGGGCCATCTTGGTCAATCGGTCAACGACAACGAAGATAGATGAATATCCATCTGAAGGGGGAAGTTCAACAATAAAGTCCATGCTCAGTCTTTCCCAGGGCCGGGACGGAATGGGTAAGGGGTGTAACAAACCCCATGGCCTTTTCCTCTCTGATTTACTCCGAGCACATACCTTGCAAGATCGCACATATGACTGACAGTCGTTCTTTAGAGTAGGCCACCAGAACGACCTACGGAGCAGGTCTAGAGTTTTGGTGTTGCCAAAATGTCCAGCCAATAAATTGTCATGGCACAATTTGAGGACCTGCATCCGTACTTGTGGAGGTACAAACACTGCGTGACCGCGTAGATATATTCCCTGTTTCTCTGTTAGAGCTATTCCAGAGGGTAAGACCTAAGTCGAGGAAGCTTGTTTTAATTTGGAGAGCAAGTCAGCTCCTATCAGGAGGAAGCTGCGGGCAGAAAGTACTGTGTCAGTGGACCTCGGGCCTTAGGATACGTGGTACATCCTGGACAGAGAATCGGGTTTGACATTCTTAGATCCAGGTCGGTAGGTGATGTGGAGGTTGAATCTAGTGAAAAAGAGAGCCCATCGGGCCTGTCTAGGCCTTAGTCGTTTTGCTGAGCGTAGGTATTCCAGGTTTTTGTGGTCTGTGTAGACCAGGATTGGTTGGGCCGCCCCTTCAAGGAGGTACCTCCATTCCTCTAGGGCTGACTTAATGGCAAGGAGCTCCCGATCCCCCACATCATAGTTTGCTTCAGCTGGTGACAGCTTCCTGGAGAAATAGGCCACGGGGTGCAGTTGAGCTGTACCCGAGTGGCGTTGGGAGAGGACGGCCCCCACCGCAGCTTCAGAGGCATCCACCTCCAATACATAAGGCAAGGCCGGTTCAGGGTGCCGCAACACGGGAGCAGAGGTGAATAAACGTTTTAATTCATCGAAGGCAGCCTGAGCCTCTGGAGACCACTCAAACCGGGAGCCCATCCTAGTGAGCCTAGTGATGGGGGCAATGATGGAGGAGAAGCAAAGAATGAACCTCCGGTAGAAGTTGGCAAAGCCAATGAATCTCTGCACTCCTTTACGGTCCAACGGCACTGGCCAGTCGAGAACAGCTGTCACCTTCTGCGGGTCCATGGAAATGCCCCCCGTGGATATGATCAGTCCGAGGAACTGAATGGAGCTTTTATGGAACTCACACTTTTCTGCCTTGGCATACAACTTGTGTGTGCGCAGACGGTGCGAGTACTTGGCACATATGGATCCGGTGGGCCTCGAGTGTGGGAGAAAACACCAAGATGTCATCCAGATAAACGATCATGAACAAGTCCAGATAGTCTCGAAAAATATCATTTACAAAATGTTGAAAGGTGGCAGGGGCGTTAAAGAGCCCAAAGGGCATGACAAGATATTCAAAGTGCCCGAATCTAGTGCGGAAGGCGGTCTTCCACTCATCCCCCTCTCTGATCCGCACTAGATTGTAGGCCCCCCTGAGGTCAAGCTTGGAGAAGACTTTAGAGGTGCGAAACCGTTGGAAGAGCTCAGGAACGAGGGGTAATGGGTACCGGTTCTTAATGGTAATGGCATTCAGTTCCCGATAATCAATACAGGGTCGAAGGGAATGGTCCTTGTTCTCCACAAAGAAGATGCCCGCTCCAGCGGGGGAAGTAGACGGCCGCATGAACCCTTTGGCAAGATTGGTGTCAATGTATAGACGAAGGGTTTCCAATTCCGGTTCAGACAAGGGGTAGATTCGCCCGAATGGAATTGGGGCTCCCGGCAACAGCTCGATGGGACAGTCGTATGGATGGTGCAGGAGGGAGAGAGTCTGCCGCCTTTTTATCGAATACATCCTCTCGAAACTCTCGATAATCTTGTGGAACAGAGTGGAGAGACAGGCAGGGGTCCGAGTGTATCGCTAGGTTGGTCGTTTGCGGATAACAGTGCTGATGACAATAGGGGGAAGAGAACGTCATGGTACCGGTGCTCCAGTCGATCTGTGGATCATGTTGTTGTAACCAGGGTAACCCCAGGATAATAGGAAACAGTGGAGAGGAGATGACATCGAGCCTTAGTAACTCCAGGTGTTCAGTTTCGGTACGGGCTAGTAGTTGGCAGGTCTCATGGGTGATTGGCCCAGAGCTGGGTGTAGATCCATCAGCCAACTGGATGATCAAAGGCTGTGCTTTGGGATGAAGGGGTATATGGTGTAGTTGGGTGAAATGGTGGTCGATGAAACACCTACAAGCTCCAGAATCAACGATGGCAGAGACGTGGATGGTCGTTCCCGGGAACTGTAGAAAAAGACGTAGAGTCAGATGAGACAAGTTGCTTCTATAGGTAGATGCAAACATAGATCGGTGTAACTTACGGGGGCTGACGGGACATCCGTTTAGCAAGTGCCCCGAGTCTCCACAATATAAGCACAAGTCGTCGCGTCTACGGCGTTGTCGTTCTTCCGGCAGAGCGGGACTCTGACGAGACCAAGTTGCATGGGCTCCGGTTCAGAGTGGCATGGACCAGCAGGAGCGTCACTAGATCGACCGTAGGAGGCCATGGGAACCCTGGGTAACATCCATGTAGGACGGGTGACACCGGCCCGTTCCTGACGTCGCTCCCGTACCCTTCGGTCCAATTGAATGGATAGCTGGATGAGATTCTCCAATGAGTCAGGAGGGGCTTGGCGAGCCAGCTCATCCTTTAAGGTTTCAGACAACCCCAGGCGGAACTGATGTCGGAGATCAGCGTCGTTCCAGGCCGTGTCGGCCCCCCATTTGCGGAGTTCCGAAACATAGTCATCCACCGGGCGTCTGCCTTGTAGCAGGGAGTGGAGGATGGTTTCCGCTGTCGTGGTGCGTTGGGGATCATCGTACAGTTGTGCCATTGCCCCAAAGAAGGTGGAAAGAGAATTCAGGATCGGGTTTTCTTTTTCCAGCAAGTGATGGGCCCAGGACTGGGGTTCATCTGACAGTAGGGCAATAACATACCCAACTTCCATGGTCTCGGAAGAGAAGCTCCGGGGTTGCAGGGCAAAATATAGGCGGAAGGCGTTCCTGAAGGCCCGGAACTTGTGGCGATCTCCTGAGAAGCGTTCGGGCGTAGGAACACGGGGTTCAGGAACTGGTAGTGCAGGAGACGGTGCAGCTGGGACTTCTGCTGGTGGCACGGGGTCCAGGATAGAGGCATTGGCCATAGCAGTTACTCGCCCCTCCAGCTGAAAATACCCGTCCTTTATTTCCTCCAGGGCCCGAGTCACAGAGGCCATTTGTTGGCGCAGGGACTCTAGGGGGGAAGCACTCTCCTCAGTCTCCATATTGGCTGGATTGTACTATCACGTACCTGTGTGGAGACTGGATGTAGGAGGAGGCTTCCCTTGCAGCTCGTGTCCTAGGGACTCTTTTATTAGTGACAGAGTCCTTAGAGACAGTGAGTGGCAGGAGGGCCAGAGGCGGTAACACCGTGCCGGCCAATCCCTGGTTTTGTAGCAGAGTTTTGTAGATCTTGATATCCGAGGTCAACAGGCCGAAGTCACACCGAGCAGGCAGAGCAGATACAAAAGGGAGAAGGCGTAGGCAGTCCAGTAAGCAATCCGAGGTCAAGGGTATAGGCAAGCAAGAATGGTCAAACGCTCCGAGATCAAAGGCAGGCTGCAGGCAAACAAGGTCAAAGTCAATCCGGGTCAATAAGCAAAGGTACTGGAAACAAGGATCAGGAGACGTCAGGGCGGTTGAGACAATCCAGCAATGAGTAGGTGTGGAGTCTGGGTTTAAATAGGGAAGAAATGATCTGGAGAGCGTCACTTCCTGTGCGCCTTTTGGCACGTTTTTCCGCGGACAATGCTTGGCTCGCTTGCGCGACGTTTTCCTTAATCTCCTACACATACCGCGCAAAAAAGTCCTATTATGTGGACGTATATGAGGTTGTAAGGGCTGAATGGCAGACCGCCAAGCACTCGTTCCCCCACAAGCCCGTACCGTTTACTTCTTGTCTAGTATTCCGACCTTGTGATCTATATTTCCTTATTCTTTATTTCCTTATTAATGTTGTCCCTCTTCCCATCTCCTCTCCTCTACTCCTTCACCCCCCTCCCCCAAACATCTTATACTCCAGGGAGACAGGGTATTACTATATATACTTAGACTAATACCCCCTTTCTTTCATATAATCAGCGTTTTTCCCCCACTTTAAATTAATTCAGTTCCTTTTAGTTCTCCTTTTCCTTTATTCATTTCTTAGAAACTCCGCGGGGCCTTACTACTGTCCATCCTCTGTTTGGGGGTTCCTCAACCTTATTTAAGTCCATTGGCCATTCCGGTAGTTGTATTAGTGGTAATTCCAGGGTGTCCAGGAATCTTGGTAAATCATCTATTACCCTGAATATTGCTTTTTTCCATTCCTACTTGCTGTTAGCTGAAAAGGGAATCCCCATCTGTATCTTATTTCCTTTTCCTGTAGGATTCCTAATACAGGTTTTAGTGCCCTTCTGAGCGTCAGCGTTTGTTTTGAGAGATCAGGAAAGATGGTTATCTCCTGACCATCAGATGTCATTGATTTCTTGGCTCTAGCCGCTGACAGAATGGTTTCTTTTTCAGTATAATAATGTAGGCGACAGATAACATCTCTGAGTCTTGTGAGTTCTCCTCTAGGGTAGCCTGGTACTCTATACACCCCATCTACTATCAACTCTCCTTCCGGGCTTCGGTCCATTGTATCTTTCAGTATAACCTTAGTTGTTAATAACAGATTAGGAGTCTCTATTGTCTCTGGAATTCCACGTATCCTTATATTGTTACGCCTACTCCTATTTTCCATATCGTCTATTTTGTATATCATGTCTTGGAGCAGTGAGGAATGGCTGCTGGTAACTTGCTGTTGAATCTCCACTCTGGAGGTGCATATATCCAAACTTTCCTCCAGGCCTCTCACTCTTTCTCCTATATTTATGATATCTGAAGTCCTTTATCTCTTCCTTATATGTCATTTCCAACCTGGTAATATATCTATCCATATCTTCTTTATTTGGGAGGGATCTCAGGCAGTCTCCTATATCCTGTTGTTTTCCACCCTCTTGCTCCTTCTCCTGTACCTGCATGCTTCCAGTTATGAAGCTGGCTGTACTCTGCTCTGTCCCCCTTTGTACCTCCTCTCTCCCCCTGAGTGATGTTTCAGCATGTGTTTCAGCATGTGTACGTGCATATACATTCCCTCCCTGCATTGTACTATCATGCCCATTGGAATTCCATTTGGCAGGAGATACCAGTGTCCCTTGCCCCCCTCTAATGACAATCTCGGCCGAGTACCTGAGAAGTAGGATCCAATCCTTTGCGTGGAGCTTCTGTTCCTTGTTGTCATCTCTGACGGCGTCTGCTGTACTGAAGTCTGTGTCTTTTTCTGTTGCTGTTGTTTTTTTTCTTTTCCACCCATCTGCCGGGTTATGTGGCTCTGATATCCCCCTCGGGATTTTCCTTATTCGTTGATCCCTTAAGGCAGAGAGAGTGGGGGAGCCAGGGGGGTTGGTCTGCCGTTACCTCAGCGGTGAAGATCCGGGGGTGGCCACTGCTCCACAGGGGAAGATTATCCAGGAGGAAAGAGGGTCCAGAGCCGGGAGAAGGTAGGGGAACGGCGGAGAGGCAATCGGGGCTATGTGGGTTGACGTCTCTGGCCGTTGTTCGGTAGTCCTGTGCCGGGAGCGGGTGCATAAGGGAACGGAGAGGCCAAGCAAACAGATCAGCTTCTCTGGCCATCGCAGCTCCGTAGCGTGTCGGGCTTATGGGCAGAGTCGTGGTCCGGCGTCCTACGTCATCGGCACGTCACATCCTCTCCAACCAAGCAGTTTCTAAACTAACACCAAGACCATTGCGGAACGAATTGAAAGGTTACTATTTTGTCATTGGTGTCGATGTGCACCATGACAGCTGGGTCGTGCCCAAACCCATCTAGTAACCTGTCAAATTGCGGAACGAATTGACAGGTTACTAGATGGGGTTGGGCACGACCTAGCTGTCATGGTGCACATCGGCACCAATGACTAAATAGGAGGCAAATGGAGTGTCCCTAAAAAGGAGTTCAGAGACTTAGGTGCTAGGTTGAAAAGAAGGACCTACACTGTAGTATTCTCCGAGATACTACCGGTGCCAAGAGCCACTCCAGACAGCGAGAGTTGAGGGAACTTAACAAGTGGCTCCGGAACTGGTGTCGGAAAGAGGGCTTTAGTTTCCTGGAGAACTGGGCCGACTTCTCAGTCGGTTACCGGCTCTTCAACCGAGACGGGCTGCATCTTAATGGGAAAGGTGCAGCATTTCTGGGGGGAAAAATGGTTAAAAGACTAGAGGAGATTTTAAACTAGATAATGGGGAGGAGGGTATAAAAATAGATAAATTACATAGTGAAAAAGTAAACACAGGGACTAATAATACAGAAGGGAGTAATACAGGGTAAATAGTGGGCTCACTCCAGTCAACATAGTCAATATAGTAAATCCAATCGCCCAAGTTAATCTAGTTAGGAATGGACCACCCATAGCAAGGCCAAATAAAAAAAGTAGTGGGGAGCAAGAAAGAAGTAAACGTTTAACCCATAGTAGTACAAAAATTAAATGTATGTTCACCAATGCTAGAAGTCTAGAAAATAAATTAGAAGAACTTGAATAGAATGGACGCTAGTCGTAAACGTATTGTGGGTGTTTGTTATAAACCTCCAAATATAGGGGAAGAGGAGGAGGCTCATCTACCCTCCCAAATAGAACCAGCTGGGAAGCTGCGTAATGTTGTCATGATGGGCGACTTCAATTATCCAAACATCAATTGGGCTAATGAAACATCCCATTCGACAAAGGAGGCCCGTTTTCTGAACATGTTGCGAGACAATTTCATGGATCAGATGGTTGAGGATCCAACTAGGAAAAATGCCATCCTAGATTTGATCATTTCTAATAATGCGGAGTTAATTGAGGATATTGCAATTGGGGAGACACTGGGTAATAGTGATCACAATGTGATTACTTTCAATATTGTTCCAAAACAGGCACTTCCCAAAGTACTCCCCCAGGTGATTAGAGGCCTCACCGCAAACTTAGTCAAAAAACTACACAATATACAACCTGGGTTGTGCAGGGGGTTTTTTGAGGATACTCATATAGTTATAATTCGTACAATTTTGTTGATGTTCATATAAAAGATTTATTACATAATTATAAGTATTAAAAACAATGCTCATATATATACACATGATTCTTATAACCCTAAAATTATTACTTCTTTTCACATTTCATAATATTTTGTATATAATTCATATTTCACTATGTATATTCATAATTCCTTGATTTTCATATGTAGTGTTGTATTGCTTTGTTAGTCCCCTACGCGTTACGCTCATAGGCTTCTTCAGGGGGATCGGTATAAATCTATTTGTAAATACATGATACATTGTTCATCAACATGTTTATAAGCCATTTCATAATACATTTGTAAAATCATATTTTCCAGTTTTACATGTTTCCATTCATCTATATACATTTGTTCTTAGTATGATTGAATTGTACAGCCACTTACCTAGGGGTCAAGTATCATGGAGGGACCTAACACCAGGGGGACAGGAGCAACTCTCATCACCCCCAGAAAGAAACATGCGGCGGAGCCACAGACGCACAAAGGGTCCAGGGAAGCTCCAATATCTAAAACATAACCGTGATGATAGATATAATCTGAGTGTTACAGCTTAGTATCCATAGTGATTCATAAGTTTGTGTACCTATATCATAAACTCATCCATTTACGTCTTCATTCTTATAACCTCAGTTGCACCAATGTGTGTCATAATGACTTGGTTTTATGTGAAATACCCTTTAGTGTCCCATATATAAGTGATTGTTATTCTTTTCAAAAGAGGCATCAGTAATCTTGGTGTCCCTTTCTTTCTTACTGTGTCTAGTTATAAAAAAAATCACCAACCTTTCATATTATCATTCCTCCTCATATATTATATACTTAATGTGCCATATATATAGATCCCATCCAATGCTCTTAGATTTTTAAAAGATCAGTGATCCAAATATATACAGCCCCATATATGCCTGGGATCGGGGTATTCTGGGGAGACCATGCATGCGGCGGAGCCATATAGGCATCTATCGGTAGCCAGTGTCCCACATCCCGAGATATAACTGTGACAGAGACAACAAGACAGACAGGTTAAGGGGATCCAATGTCCCAGAGCATAAAGACTAGACGGAGTCTGCGCAGTACAGCTCCTGCGTAGCTGACAATGTCGTAAGGCAACATATATACAAAACCACAGAAGTACTGGGGCAGGCATGGCTGGATATGGGTGCCACACCCCCCGCTGATGTCACGCACCAAATGGGCGTGGTATCGGCGGGGGGTGGATGCATAAAAGGATACAGATTAGCAACACATGGAGGGAGAAGGACAAACACACACAGGAATTGACACGGATGGAATGCAGCGAGTGAGAGGCAACAAACCATTGGACTCTACTAAGGAGACCTTTGGATTTGAACTAAAGGTGAGGGTATTTTGGGCACTGTTTAACTAAATGGACTTGTAGTTATCAAATTGGCACACCTTGCAGTGGAATAGGAATATAACAAAGGGGAGGATTAGAGAGGAGATACACTGTAATCTAAGAGCATTGGATGGGATCTATATACAGGTGAAACTCGAATAATTAGAATATCGTGCCAAGTTCATTTATTTCACTAATGCAACTTAAAAGGTGAAACTAATATATGAGATAGACTCATTGCATGCAAAGCAAGATAATTCAAGCCGTGATTTGTCATAATTGTGATGATTATGGCTTACAGCTCATGAAAACCCCAAGAACCCCAAATCCACAACCTCAAAAAAGTAGATTATTACATGCAATCAATAAAACAAGGATTGTACATAGAACAATATCGGACCTCTGAAAAGTACAAGCATGCATATGTACTCAGTACTTGGTTTGGGCCCCTTTTGCAGCACTTGCTGCAATTACTTTTGCACAATATTCTAATTATTCGAGTTGCACCTGTATATGGCACATTAAGTATATAATATATGAGGAGGAATGATAATATGAAAGGCTGGTGATTTTTTTATAACTAGACACAGTAAGAAAGAAAGAGATACCAAGATTACTGATGCCTCTTTTGAAAAGAATAACAATCACTTATATATGGGACACTAAAGGGTTTTTCACATAAAACCAAGTCATTATGACACACATTGGTGCAACTGAGGTTATAAGAAGAAAGACGTAAATGGAGCACCAAATGGGCATGGTATCGGCGGGGGGTGGATGCATAAAAGGATACAGATTAGCAACACATGGAGGGAGAAGGACAAACACACACAGGAATTGACACGGATGGAATGAAGCGAGTGAGAGGCAACAAACCATTGGACTCTACTTAGGAGACCTTTTGGATTTGAATTAAAGGTGAGGGTATTTTGGGCACTGTTTAACAAAATGGACTTGTAGTTATCAAATTGGCACACCTTGCAGTGGAATAGGAATATAACAAAGGGGAGGATTAGAGAGGAGATACACTGTAATCTAAGAGCATTGGATGGGATCTATATATATGGCACATTAAGTATATAATATATGAGGAGGAAT
>NW_017307206.1:680774-691700 GCF_000935625.1 Nanorana parkeri
GCCTCTTTTGAAAAGAATAACAATCACTTATATATGGGACACTAAAGGGTATTTCACATAAAACCAAGTCATTATGACACACATTGGTGCAACTGAGGTTATAAGAATGAAGACGTAAATGGATGAGTTTATGATATAGGTACACAAACTTATGAATCACTATGGATACTAAGCTGTAACACTCAGATTATATCTATCATCACGGTTATGTTTTAGATATTGGAGCTTCCCTGGACCCTTCGTGCGTCTGTGGCTCCTCCGCATGTTTCTTTCTGGGGGTGATGAGAGTTGCTCCTGTCCCCCTGGTGTTAGGTCCCTCCATGATACTTGACCCCTAGGTAAGTGGCTGTACAATTCAATCATACTAACAACAAATGTATATAGATGAATGGAAACATGTAAAACTGGAAAATATGATTTTACAAATGTATTATGAAATGGCTTATAAACATGTTGATGAACAATGTATCATGTATTTACAAATAGATTTATACCGATCCCCCTGAAGAAGCCTATGAGCGTAACGCGTAGGGGACTAACAAAGCAATACAACACTGCATATGAAAACCAAGGAATTATGAATATACATAGTGAAATATGAATTATATACAAAATATTATGAAATGTGAAAAGAAGTAATAATTTTAGGGTTATAAGAATCATGTGTATATATATGAGCATTGTTTTTAATACTTATAATTATGTAATAAATCTTTTATATGAACATCAACAAAATTGTACGAATTATAACTATATGAGTATCCTCAAAAAAAACCCTGCACAACCCAGGTTGTATATTGTGTAGTTTTTTTACTTTCAATATTGGGTACAGGAAAGGGAAGTGGGCTGGTTTGACAAGAACCCTAAACTTCAGAAAGGCTAACTTTGATAAGCTGCGCAAGATAGTGGGTGACATCAAATGGGAAAACTTATTTTGCAAACTGAGCACTGACCAGAAGTGTGATTGTTTTAAGAACAAATTACAAAATGCTATTACCAAGGGTATACCGTTGGGTAACAAAAGTAAGAGATCAAAAACTAAGCCTGTATGGCTAAATAAAACAGTGAAGCAACACATCAAGGACAAGAAAGTGGCATTTAGAAAGTATAAGATGGAGGGGACGGCATTGGCGTTCCATAACTACAAAGAATGTAATAAAAGATGTAAAAAAGTAATACGGGGGCATGGCCAAGCAACGGAGCCGTAGAGATGTGTGTGTGCTGAGCTCTGCTCCTCAACATACCCATTACCGTTAACTGGCTGCAGCTAATCCACTGTAATCCCCATGGTTGGCACTCGGAAGTCCCGCCCATCAAACAAGAAGAATACCCGGCGGACCATACCTGGTTACTTCTCCCCCGGCAGCTACCGGATCCCAAGCGGCCTTTCCCGCACACATGGAGTCGGTCGGCCATATTGCCTCCCACGGGGTGCGATCCTCCTGGCCAGGCCCTTCGGCTCCGGCTGAGTCCCCTTCTCCTACCGGGAACTCGGCTCACGACCACTCTCCCATACGGTCGCAGAGACTACCGGACACCGCCTCGCAGCCTGCAGAATCATTCCCACAGATGATGCCGGCTCTGACCGCCATGCTCGGTGATGACATCAGA
The DNA here is from genome assembly GCF_000935625.1 of Nanorana parkeri. Taxonomy (NCBI): domain Eukaryota; kingdom Metazoa; phylum Chordata; class Amphibia; order Anura; family Dicroglossidae; genus Nanorana; species Nanorana parkeri. The sequence goes on from NW_017307206.1 coordinate 682,386, forward strand.
GTGCTCCTGCACTCACTGCGGACGTGAAGTGGCTCGCACAGCAGGTAGAGGGTGTGACGACATGGTGATCAGTTTTATGAGTTAAATGTGTATTGGTGTTGAGTTATGTTTGAGTGCGTATGAAGGGCTGGCAACAGGGTTCCAAGAGGAGTAAGAGGAGGCAGACAGTCTCTCTCCCCAGCGGCTGAGTGAGTTCCAGGGAGAAGAGGTAGCCAATCTCTCTCCCCAGCAGCAGAGTGAGTTCCAGGGAGCTGGGGCAGGCAGCCCCTCTCCCCAACAGCAGGCCGATGCACTGGAACTACTAGACCCAGCAGGAGATCTGGCATCAGAGCAGAGCGCTGTTGACCTCTGCCCACCACCGGAAACATCTCTGAAGCTCCAGGGAGCCAGGGAGGCAGGCAGCCCCCAACAGCAGGCTGATGCAGAGGAACTACTGATCCCAGTTGAAGACCTGGCAACAGAGTGCCAGGGAGAAGAGGTAGTCAACCTCTCTCCCCAGTGGCAGATCAGCAGTCCGGGAGAGGTGGTCGACCTCCCTCCCCAGCAACAAATTGGGATACAGAAAGAGGAGGTGGTCGTCCTTCCTCCCCAGCAGCAGAGGCAGGATGTCCTTTGGATGGAATATGTGGACTTAGGCGGCCCGACAAATGCAGGTCCAGACCATTTGGGGGACTGGCACCTAATTGGACTACCTTTGGTGGGGAAGAAATGTCACGGAACCCACCATGACCTGGGCTCCTGGAGAGGGTTGGCGGCCAGCCTCCTTCCCAGCGACTATAGACCTAGTATTATGGAGACCCCCCCTTGTTTGTTTGAACCGGGTGTCGATGTTGCGGAGGAGCCTGGCCCCACAGACGTCCAATTTCACAATCCAATACCGGCCTGGGAAACAGAATGCCAATGGACTATCTTGCTAAATGGAACTGGAAGGGTGACTAACATCATGGACATCCCCAAGTGGACCCATCGAGGGTCTCACCGGGTCTGCCATCCTTTAACTTGGGGGAGCTATGTCATCACATAGCTCCCCCAAGTTAAAGGACATAGTGATCAGTTTTATGAGTTAAATGTGTATTGGTGTTGAGTTATGTTTGAGTGCGTTGTCTGGGAGGGGAGGGTGGATGTGATTATAATCTGATCTCATCACTTGCTGTATAAAAGTTTGTGCAGTTTCTCAATAAACCAGAGTTTGTTTCACCTACACTCGAGCCTCGACTAGTGACTGGGGAAACTGGGAGCTAAGGATCTTCAGGTTGCAATATCTCCTGAGCAAGGAAGAATACAGCGGCGGACATACTCATCATGAGTACGGGGGTCTGTCACAGAGGGGACATTACACAGGGTGATCGAGGGGGTAGCCCAGACAGTCACTGGACTAGAAAACAGGGTGACTGCGGCAGAAACATCACATGGAGACCTGGCGGCCCGTGTCACTGCCCTAGAATCAGCTACCACAATTCAAAACAGGGCCTATGTCCTGCTATATTTGAAGATGGACGATGGCGAGAACCGGAATCGCCGAAATAATGTCCGCCTGCAGGGGGATCCCGGAATCCACGACCGGAGTTGATCTGTGGTCCTCAGTCCAAGCCATCCTGAACCAACTACTAGATCGCGACCCCATGACACTCATTGAAATGGACCGGGTACACAGAGTCAATGGTCCAGGGGGCCCTGATCGTACTCGCCCCAGGGATGTGCTGTGCCGGATACATTTTTATGTCCAGAAGGAGGTCATAATGCGACAGGCCTGGGCAAAAAAATTGGTGGACTTTGATGGTGCGGACATCACGATCCTTCCTGACCAATCCAGAATTGCACACTATCTCAGAGGCCTGATACGCCTGCTACTCACACACATCTTCTCGAGTGGGGCGTCCTATAAATGGGGTCACCCCTTCCATCTTCAAGTACAGAAAGACGGCACAACCTTTCTGCTGATGACCCCTGGGGACAGACCCCATCGAGGTCCCGGACTGGCTTCTCTCCCCCGAGGCCTCTAGGCCTAGCCTGCCAACGGCCCCCTGACCCCAGAGGCTTCGCAGAGGACGCTCACGCTACCATTCCAGAGGTGATCGGCCCCCAGACCCTGCATCTCACGAGGACTGAGAAAACACCGACCATCCCAGTCTATCTGCCACGTATTTTATATTGGCATTCGCTGACTCGTCGATGGAGCCCACACGCGGACACTACCGGGGCCTTCAGAGCTTCCTCCGGATGAGGGCAGACCCCTTGGATTCAGCCCGCCACCGGCGCGATCCCCGATCGCTTGCCGTCCCCTGAACCCTAGGGCTACACCTGGAGTGCTGGTCCTCACCAAATTCCTCCCACTCGCTCTGAGGACTCTCTGTGCCACCTGATAGTCATCTTTGGCCAGCTATTGCCCCCGCAGCCACATCATGACCCATTGCCTTTAGCTTGCCCCCCACGCTGCTCAGGACGTATCCTTCCAGAATCTACTGTTACCATGGTCTCATACCAGACATTTACGAAAAGCTAGTGCATATATATGTTCTTCTGATGTAATGTATGCTATAACCCTCTTTAATTTCAGGATACTTTGGGTTGAATCACGGTACAATAGTGTCATCTCCTACTTATGAGTAGCACGTTTGCAGCTTTATTTTTATAGTTTTGTCGAGTTGCCCTCTCAGGCCAGGCCGACCCTGCTCATTTCCCGCACCTTATGCCGGAGTACTCGCAGACGGCCGCCTGAGTCGGTATAGCAATAAGGGTGATGCCTACTACAAAGAACTGCTGTATAATACCTGGTTCAGGGCTCCCGAGACTGCGTTACCAGTTTATAGTTAACGCCAGATGACATCTACAGCATGGCTCAACTCCCGAGGGGTGCACCCTAGCACCTGGGCCTCGATCCATCGTAATGATTTATCTAATGAATCAGGGGCCTGCCCTCACGGGATGCTTACCAACCCTACAGGGGTGTTGTTCAGTTGTTATGTTAGTTTGTTTTATTACTGGTTGAAATGTTGAACTATAGGTGACTATGCCTAAGGGGAATGGCGGACTAACGGAGTAGGAGTATTTTGGAGATTGATTTGGGTATTATGGGAGCACCTCGATATGCTTCCTTGCTTTACATTCCCCCACTTAGGTCTCCTCTTTGCCAAGAGCGTTGATGACTGTTTTTTAGTACTAATACTTGTTTTTTATATTGTTTTGTATTGTCCTTGTTATGTCCCTTCCCCACCTAGTGTGGGCAGTGATCCTCCCTTCCACCCCTCACACTACCAAGCCTTCTACTCCTCTGACATCACTTCTTTTCTGTTTGCTGACCCTGTCCCTCCTCATCTCCCTCTTTCTCTCCTACATTTTCCCTCTTCTTCTTTCTCTTTCCACAGATATGACCCAGCAGGCGAGCAGTAAGGCGGCAATCCTGCCCACCAAATTCCTTTCCTGGAATATGAAGGGTCTCAATGTCCCTGAAAAACGGTCCAGGATACTTGGGGACTTGTGGAGACCTCCAGGAGACCCACTTCAAGTTGGGCTGCATCCCAAGGCTCTCCAACACATGCTTTCCGTATGTATACCATGGTCCATCTCCCAGCACCAAAGCCTGAGGGGTCAGTGTGTTAATAGCCAGAAATGCGAGATGTCAACACCTATCCACCCTAAGTGACAGAGAGGGCAGGTACCTATTGGTAAGGGTCGTTTCTTTGGCTCCTTGGTGACGCTGGTCAACGTTTATGCCCCTAATACCGACCAGATTTCCTTCATGGAAGAGTGCTTCCTAACCCTGTTGGACTTTGCAGAGGGGGATGGTCATCGTGGGAGGAGATTTTAATGTTGCCCTAGACCCACAACTCGATGTGTCCATAGGTGCCTCCCACCTCTCTTACTCCTTTCTCCGCAGGCTGCGGAAAGTCCTCCACGCGGAACAGCTGGTAGATGTGTGGCGCCTTATGCATGCCAGAGAGCGAGACTACTCGTTCTACTCACCGGCACACCGAGTCTACTCATGGATTGACTACTTCTTTGTCAGGCAAAGGGATCTGCATAGAATGCGTGACACTTCCATCGACGTCCTTACGATCTCTGACCATGCCCCGATTCTGATGGATATCATTCTCCATACAGAGGGCGCCAGACCATGGCATTGGCAGCTTAGCGACCTTCTCCTAGACAACACCCTACTGACGACTCAGGTTAGTCAAGACCTGACTCATTTTTTTCTTCGCAATCACACTCCGGAGACATCCCCTCTTTCCACTTGGGAAGCTCACAAGTGCTTCACGAGGGGGATGGAAGGAATTTACCTCCTTTTTGTGGGCAAATGGAGTACACAGACTGAACAAATTTCTCCTGACGCTGCCCAAATCTAGAGGGGGGGTAGGTTTTTCCAGACCCCCTCCGCTACCATCTGGCAGCACACATGGCGAGGGCACTTGAGTGGTGCAATGTCACCTCTGACAAACGTTGGCTACAATTAGAGCAGGCTGCCTCTCCCCTACCTATAGCAGGCTTGCTATGGACGACACAACCTCTCCCGAGGGACATACTCCTTCACCCTCTTGTGGGTGTCACAATCCGACTACTCAAAGCTGCGCCCGAAATTGTCCCCCGCAGTACACCCCCTCCTTGCTGACCCCGGTCGTGGGCGACCCAGCCTTCGTACCGGGTATAGAGGATAGTTCATTCTCCAGCCTAGTACACTCAAACGATTTCCGGATAGCACAGTTCCAGCCTCTACAGGATTTTATGAGACTAGATTCGCTAGCTGACCTGGTCACACCCCCCCTTCGACGATGGCAAACATACCAGCTACGTAGCTTTCTCTCCAGCTACACTAACTCCCCATCACCACGTGTAGACTTAACACCGTTCAAAGAAATGTGTCTGGCGGTTGAATACTTTGATCATGGGCTGTCCAAAGCATATGCCCTCCTGACACCATTAAATGGGCACTCTACACCAGTCTTCTTTGCAAAATGGGAAAGAAATCTAGACACCATATTCATTCAGGACCAACAGGAGTACATGCTCTACTTTGCCCATAGAGCCTCGATGGCTAGCTCTGTCCAAGAAACTGGCTACAAAATCCTTACCAGATAGTATTTCGTCCCAGCTAAGCTCCACAAAATGTTCCCCCAGACCTCACCGATGTGCTGGAGATGCGATCAGGAGTTCGGCTCTATTTTACACATTTTCTGGTCCTGTCAGCGCCTCGGGGAGTATTGGGATGCAGTCCTTCGGATCATCAAACACCTCACAGGGGTCTCCTTAGCAGGAGACCCGGCTGCGGTTCTGCTCGGCTGTGGTTCTGCTCCACAAGTCTCCACTATCACGAACCCTATATCGCAAGTCCCTACTGATCCATCTGGTTAACGCAGCCAGAGCCTGTATCCCTCTGCTCTGGAAGAGTGTTGACCCACCCTCAGTACAAATGTGGCTTTGCAAGGTTGATGAGATACGGGTGATGGAAGAGCTGACAGCGACTTTCCACCCCACCGATAGCACATTCCGGAAAACTTGGTTCTACTGGCTGGAATATCTGTACTCCCCGGAGTATGGCACGCTCATGGTGGAGTGAAATGCCTAACACCAAGCCACCCACTGGGTGTCTCCGCCACTACTACTACCGGGTCATAGACAAACCTTGATCCTCCGTCCTCTCCGAAATGGGTAGACCTAAACCCATAGCTCTGACTTGGGTCATGGACGGAGCTATGCCTGTTCTCCTCATCTTAAGCCCTCACTTGGGCCCCTACATCCATTCTTTCTTCCTGGCTCGAAGTTCCTTCTGCTCCCCGCCCTACTCCTCCCACCCCCCACCCTACTATGCCCACTCCACGCTATATCTAAAAGATTGACTGACTAGCAATGTGGGACCCTATGGGGTCTCTGAAATATTGAATTGCTGAGCACCAGTAAATAAGTCAAGTACCGGGGACCTTGGACTCCACACTGGTGCATGGGCGCCTGTAAAGTGGCAACCTTCTCACATACTGTCTAAAGGCTCAATGGACCATACTACTCTTGCTCAATCAGTGAGTTTGGTACTGTACCAAAGTGGAATACTGCATAGATTGTTATATATGTTTATATACCTACTGTCTGTAACATATGAAAATTTAAAATAAAGAATTAAAAAAAAAGAAGTAATTTGGGCAGATAAAATTGAGTGCGAAAAGCATATAGCCACAGTTAGTAAAAGGAACCCCAAAATTCTACCAATACATAAACAGTAAAAAGGTGAGAAAGGAGCAGATAGGCCCAATAAAGGATGAAAATGGGAAGTTAGTCACAAATGACAGGGAGAGGGCCGAGGCGCTAAATACTTTTTTCTCCTCAGTATACACTCAGGAAAAAGACCAGGTTTATTGTGCATAAGAAAACACATACTGTAGTTTAACAGAAAATATACCTCAGTGGTTGACGGAAACCGGGATACAATATAGGCTTAAACTACTTAATGCAAATAAAGCATTAGGACCAGATAACCTGCACCCCAAGGTACTTAAAGAGCTCAGCCAGGTTATAACGAGACCATTATTCCTCATTTTTAAGGACTCCTCAATAACTGGTAGATTACCAAGCGACTGGCGGAAGGCTACGGTAGTACCTATATTCAAAAAGGGGTCAAGATGCCAACCTGGGAACTACAGACCAGTTAGTCTTACATCCATAGTATGCAAACTGTTGGAGTGAATGATAAAGGACTAGGACTACTTAGTGGAGTTTGTCCAGGATAATGGCATAATAAATGATAACCAGCATGGATTTAGGAAGGATCGTTCCTGCCAGACCAACCTGCTAACTTTTTACGAAGGGGTAAGTAGAGATCTGGATGGAGGGAGGCCGGTGGACATAGTATATCTAGACTTTTCAAAAGCATTTAACACAGTACCACATAAACGTTTGCTACACAAGCTGAGGTCTATGGGCATAGATGAAATAGTGTGTACGTGGATAGAAAACTGGCTACAGGAACGTGTACAAAGAGTATCGATAAATGGCACCTTTTCAGACTGGTCTAGGGTCATGAGCGGTGTGCCTCAGCGTTCTGTGCTGGGCCCCATGCTATTCAACCTGTGTATTAACGATATCAGGGAGGGAATGAATAGCCATGTTTCAGTGTTTGCTGATGATACCAAAATTGGGAGGGTAATCGACATGGACTAAGACATTATAACATTACAGGAGGACCTGGATAAAATAGGGGAGTGGGCAATTGTATGGAAGATGAGGTTTAACGTTGATAAATGCAAAGTAATGCACTTTGGAGTTACAAATAGGCAAATGGGCTATACAATTATGGGTATGCCACTAGGGAAGTCAGAAATGGAGAAAGATTTGGGGGTCATTGTAGACCACAGATTGAATAATAGCTTGCAGTGCCAGGCTGCGGTAAACAAAGCAAGTAGAGTCCTGTCCTGTATTAAGAAGGGGATGTATTGCAAAGACAAGTCTATAATTTTGAGACTTTACAGATCACTGGTTCGACCTCATCTGGAGTATGCGGTCTAGTTTTGGTCACCAGTCCACAGAAAGGATGTCCTTGAGCTGGAAAGAGTCCAGAGGGCAACCAAACTCATTAAGGGGATGGAGGACCAGAGCTATGAGACAAGGCTACTAAATTTAAATATGTTCTCGTTGGAGGGGAGGAGATTAAGGGGGGACATGATTTTCATGTACAAAATGTTCAATGGTGATAGCAACATTAGCAACAAACTCTTTACTGTTAACCCCATAACAAAGACTAGAGGCCACCATCTACAATTGGTGGAGAAAAAATTTCAGCACAAGGGGCGAAGGGGGTTCTTCTCAGTTAGAGCAGTTAGGGTCTGGAACTCGATGCCACATGCAATGATTTCAGCTAAGAATGTGGAATCATTCAAGAAGCTCTTGGACGATTTCCTTAGAAACCATAACATACAGGGGTACAGGTACTCCTAAGAACAAGATCACACATGGACTCATACACACGCACACACGAGCAGAACCATATGCATACACGCAATAGGTTGGACTCGATGGACTTGTGTCTTTATTCAACCTCAAATACTATGTAACTATGTAGCCCTGGGAATATGTTATCCAAGTAGTTCATAATGACCTGCCAAAAAATATCTTCTAAATAGGTTTGGAGGAACACCCAAAAGTAACACCTAAACTGAAAATGAAAAAGGGTTTTAAGAGAAGGTACAAAGTACAAGATGTAGACATTAACCATTTGCTGACCATGGTGTTTACACCCCCTTCCTGTCCAGGCCATTTTTCAGTATTCAGCGCTGCGATACTTTGACTGACGTTTATTCCGTTATGCAATGCTGCACTGAAATTAATAGAGCTTTCTTTTGGTGGTATTTAATCACCACTGGGGTTTTTATTTTTCACTATATAATGAAAAACGTACAGAATATAAAAAAAAAAACAAAAAACAGTTTTCCCTTTTATTATGTTTAGGAAACATTTATTATTACCCAATTTTTTGTTAAAATATAAAAGACGGGGGTTACGTAAATAGACACCAAACATGTGAAGACTTAAAATTGCACGCGCCCGTGAAATCGCAATAAACTACCATAGCCAAAATTGGCCATAGGCTACGCTTTCAAAGATTTTACCACTCATCAGTTTAGTGTTATTGGTGATTGATGGCCCTAAAATGATTGCTCTCACTGTGATGTTCGCGGTGATATGTAACATGTGCGGCGTAGTTGATGCAATCGTCGTTTTTGTGTGTAGGCACATCTAACACATTTTTGCGCATCTATGTGGGGGTGGGGGACTTTAAAAAAATGTTGTGGGTTTTTTTATTTTGTGGCAATTTTTTTTTTTTTTTTTTACATTTGACTTTTTAACTTTTTTTTTTACACTTAACTTTATTGTTATCACATAGGGGATATGAATTCCCCTATGTGATATCAAATTACAGTGACAGGTCCCCTTTATGGAGACATCAGGGGTCTCTAAGACCCCTAATGTCACCTAGGGACCCCCAGAGAAGGTGATGAAGCACAGATCTGCTTCATCAGCTACTCTCCGGTTTCTGTAGCAGAGAGTGACAGAGGAATGCAGAAGTGATGTAGTAAACATCACTTCCTGCATTCAGAGACCGTGGAGGAGAGCGGAGGGCAGGGGCGGACTGGGCCGGGGGGCTGCCTTTAAAAATGGCCGCTGCCCGCGGCCGTCAGGGGGCCCGTCACTGGCCACGCTAATAGAATTTTACGGCCGCCGGTGCAGTGGCTCCCTATCCATTATCTCCCCCTTCACGTCCCCAGCTTTCCGCTCCCAGACCCCATGTCAGCTTCCTTCATACTTCCAGCTCCCTGTCTCGGTCTCCCCCTT
>NW_017307207.1:0-390 GCF_000935625.1 Nanorana parkeri
TCGTATTCAAACTTTTCGGCCGTTCGGGAGTTCGAATACGACCCAAACACGGGTTTTCGGCTCCTCACTACTCCTAATAAGCAGTCATTTGGCTTTTACAGCAGTTCTCAAGCCCTGGTGCACACTGTTACTTTGTGTCAAAGGAACAAGATGTAACGTGCTGTGGCACTGCTTTTTCCAGAGAAAATAACTATTAACTTTTCAAAGCACTTCCATAATTAGAACACAGTCAACTGACACAGGTTCGTGTTTCTGTATTAAACCATAACTTAATAAGCTTATCACATTACAAGAGTACACAGTCCACGTAGCCGGTAAAAATGGGATATGTTGCCAATGTAACTAATAGAAAAGAGATAGTTAGTTATTTGTTCTTTGTTCTAAGAAAAG
>NW_017307207.1:413-18937 GCF_000935625.1 Nanorana parkeri
AAAAGAGATAGTTAGTTATTTGTTCTTTGTTCTAAGAAAAGTTACGTTTTTTTATTTTTATTTTGATGCAACATGACATATTCACTCTTTTTTGTTTCTGTTTTCTAAAAGGAATTAGATTTTTTATGGATGAGCCTCTCTTACCGTCCAAGGTACAGGACCGTAACCAAATGAAGATGGAGTTACCCAACAAGAAAAAGAAAATTCTTCTGCTGGGATGTATCTTTGTGTCAATCATAGTGTTTTCTATACTGTACCGACTGCAGGTTCACATACAGTTTTTAAGCTTTTCTGCTAATCTGCCTATATCTATAATCTGTCCTGAGAAAGACAACAAGCCTGCCAAGTCAAACCATGATCAGCAAGATTCAGACACTAATGATATTGTAACCAAGTGCAAAACTAGTGGAATATGGACAGTTAAACCTGATGGTAGATTAGGTAATCATATGGGGGAATATGCTACCTTGTATGCCCTGGCCAGAGCGAACAAACGCCAAGCCTTCATCCTTACGGATATGCATAACTATTTAGCTCCTATATTTAAGATCACCCTGCCAGTTTTGCATAATAACGTTGCTTTTCGTGTTCCATTTGAAGAATACTGGGTACATGACTGGATGTCTGAAGAATATAATCATATTGAAGGTAGTTTTATAAAACTTACAGGCTACCCTTGCTCGTGGACCTTTTTTCACCAGCTTCGGGATGAAATCCGAAGGGAATTTGAAATCCATGACTACCTTAAAAATGAAGCAAATCAAGTCTTGGAGACGATAAAGGGTTCCAGAAAGAATGCCACCTACATTGGAATCCACATCCGAAGAGGTGACTATGTGAGTGTCATGCCAAATGTTTGGAAGGGTGTCATTGCAGACAGAGGTTATTTGGAGAAAGCCATGAATTATTTCCGTAACAAATATGAAGAACCTGTGTTTGTGGTGGCCAGCAATGGGATGGATTGGTGTAAAGAAAACATTGACAATTCCAAAGGAGATGTCTACTTCTCAGGCGATGGTAATGAATCAACTCCTGGCAAAGATTTTGCTCTTCTGGTTGGTTGTAACCATACAATCATGACAATTGGAACATTTGGTTTTTGGGCAAGTTATCTAGTAGGAGGAGAAACAATATACCTCACAAACTTTACATTACCGGAGTCAGAATTCTTAAAACTTTTCCATTATGATGCAGCATTCCTCCCTGAATGGATAGGGATACCTGCAGATCTATCACCTCTTCAACATTGATATAAATGCTTGACTAGCCAAAGCTGCCTGACTCTTACACACTCTAAAACAATTTAACACATACTGTCATATTGCCATGTCTGTCCAGATATTGGGATATATTTATAAAAATCGAGAAAGAAGAAATTGGAGCAGAATTGGATATTCCATGTTTCCTTCGGAAAGCCAAACGTGATCAGTAGCTATTGACAACATTTCAACTTTGGCATCTGTTTTCCTATGTTAGTACATGAAGTTGACTTTTAGTGGACCTTTTAATCCTGCTAATTCTTTTTAGATGTGAATATTTTGTACTTTACTATTTATTTTTGTGGATTCTGCAGGCCTGTTTAAGTCTTCTGTCTTGGGCATTCCAAAAGTGTATTTTATAGCTGACAATCAATGGTCTCATAAGTAATGGCTGTAAGGGGAAGCAAACATTGAGACATCTATGTGTGAGCTTCCTCCTACAGATAGTCGAAATGTGTATACATTTGGGTAATTTAACTTCCATCAGTTTGACTACAGGTCATTCAAATGGTGCAGTAGTTGGTACTTCAGCTTCAACTGGTGCATTCATAAGGGTGGACAGAAATTCGGGTTGAACACTGAATAGAAGACAGAAGTACATGTTCAGAACTACTCCCATCAGTGTTCACTACGTCTGTTCTGTGACTGGCAAAAATTCTCCAGAATAGGTTGCTTATTCAATAAATTAGAATGAATACCCATTTGAAACAAACTGGTTTTCAGTTTACCTAAAAAAAGTTTGGATTGGTTCTTGTGGGTTGCTGTATTTGTTTGGTTCCTTTATTGAGTAAGCCACAATGCACTATAAATTAAATTCAGTAAAGGAACAACCAGTCTCACCTATATGTAATGTATATGTACATTGTCAACCACTGCAACCATTGATTCACCGTTATGTAGATTTGCTAACTACTGTCAAAGGGAGGAGGAACTGAAAGTGTATTCCCACTTTTGCAGTCTAATTGGAGAAAATTCCTCTATATGTTTGTATGTCTTCTAGTCATGCATTATACTGAAAAATTATTTTTAAAAACCTGGCTGATTGCAGGTTTTTCTGAGCACCTTCACAGTGATCTGTCATTATAGAAAGACTTAGGACTGACATGCATGGATGTGTTTCTCCCATTCACTAAGCATACAAATGGAGAAGCCAGGCTTTTAATCCTTTAACTCAGGGGTAGCCAAACTCCGGCCCTCCAGCTGTGGTGAAACTACAAATCCCATGATGCATTGCTCTCTGTGAGTCATGTCTATGGCTGTGAGAATCTTGCAATGCCTCATGGGATTTGTAGTTCCACCACAGCTGGAGGGCCGGAGTTTGGCTCCCCCTGCTTTTAACTCCAACTCTCACAATCCCTCCTAACATTACAAAGAAGGAAAACCAAGTAAAAATTTAACTCTTAAGAAGCCAAGAAACCCTAACCCAAATAAAAGCAATTCAAACTGCAAGAAGCATGTTATACATTTTTTTTTTGCTTATGCTATGTGAATTGGAACATGTAACAAATATAAAATAGGTGTTATCCCAATTTGGCTGCAAAAGTGGAAATATACTTTATCTACCGTAGTGCTACCAAAGACCACCTTTTTCCTTTTGCTTTACACACACATTATGAAAGGAATCGCCCTGCCTCTTTGCTAATTTATACACATTTTTACAGGATGTGGTATATGACAATATAGACTGTACTTTAGGGCATGGAATGGTGGAAAATTATTGAAAGGTTTTTTTTTTTCTGGCTTGTAGGGGGCAATGGTGTCTGAGCCCCTCTCCCATAAGGAAAATTATTAGTAGATTGCATACTATTGGTATATGACTATTTTAAATTAAAGCGTGCCTTATTTATAGTATTATGCAAATGATTATTCAGCTTAAGGGCAATAATTTGGAAGAAATTACCGAAACTATAGTATATTTGTCATATCTTATAGGGAAATCATATTAGTTTCAATGTATCAAACTTGTAGTTATATGACTAAAACCTCATAAAATGTAGGCCAATATATTGGAACCAACCAAGATTCTATATTTAATTTTACCAGTGCATGCCTGAGGATAAAAGGTGAAAGCTTATTGGTTGGCATGGGCAGTTGAACTATTTTTCTTAGCACTGGTTTTCATAAGGCAAGATATTTATTTGCAGCTGAGCTATTACTAGCAGCCAGTCTTTTTCCAAAAACTCTTGTGACATCAGTGCCATGAAGCACATGCTGCAGTTACTTGGAAACTAACGAGTGGCTGCTAAGTGTGTGGTAGGAGTTACATTACATGCCTTAATATTTCTAATGCACTAAATGGTGGATCTAAACTAAAAGGGGTATTCTATGTGGCAGCATTTGGGTGCTGCTGTGCAAAATAAAATTTCCTGAAGAACACTTTGCAGTAACTAGAAGTTGTACAATACAAGCAAATTGAATAAGCTGCATGAGACCTGCTACCTGATAAGAAAGGTTTATTCAATAAAACAATACAAGGAGCAAAGCTCAAATTCTCATTCAAAAACATTTGTACCATTTATAAGGTATATCATAAATTCTGCCTTTAAAATGAATGGATTGTGTTACAGTCCTTAGAAAGGTTTTACGCAAAGAAAAGCCTCAAGCTAAATTCTTCAATTACTTAACTTGAATTACTGGAAGTGCTTTGTAAGATGAGAAAGTTGGGCTTCTCCAGTAAAGCAAGAGCAAGGTTCAATACCTACAGTATAGTGTTACAACAAGAACCATATTTTGTTATATCAAAAACTCAGAATCTCAAAACACCCACACACACACACACACACACACACACACACACTTTTGGCAGCTAAAATGTAAATGGAGGTAGATACCTCTCTGGTATAGAAATGTTTACACTGTGCAGCTTGCCGTGGGATAGCATAGAGTTTTCCTCCTACGGCACTCCTAGTGTCATGTGGAATCTTTTGCATGTACAAGGCCTAATTACAGAGAATTATGGCTTAGAGTAGACCACCTTTAAATCTGCCCATGCCTAGTGTGCATGACATTGTTCTCTACAGCCAGGTCTTGTATATATGTGTTTCATCGTTTGCTGTGAGCACGAGAGGTAAAAAACTTTGCAATTGGTTCTGAGCAGACCTCGTATTGTATTGTAAACTTTGAAAAAGACTTCCTGAGAGAAGCATACCATTGTTGAAATGTCTTTCTGCAAATTCTAGGGTCTAGCTGTCATACTGAACCTCTGGGTTCAAGACATTGAGGCATTAACCTGGAACCAGCATGCGGGTTAGGAGTTCTTCTTCCTTTCCTGATCTGAATACTTGTTCGAGGTCACTAAAGTCAATGGGTCAACATAATAGCCATGCAAATGGCATTTTCAGAACATGCTCCTCTCTGAAAAGGTTCATTTTCTGTAAAACAGTTTGCATGTGCATTTTTACTGCGGAGTCGGGGAAATACGGGTACTTAATTAAAAACAAAAGTGTACTTACCCTTTTAGGTGAATTGAATTTCAATTAGTTACAAGGGGTTGCTTCACTTTTGCACTTGGCTCCTTGCAGTGGTTACTAAATAAGCCTGTACATGCATGGCTTTTGTTCCTTGTAGATCTTCAAGTTCGTTTATGTAGCAATAAGTCCCATGTTATTCTTTGTTGCCTGGCATCATGCTCAGAATAAGTGCTTATACTGCCTGAAGGGTGCATACAAATTTATACACCTATTTTTTTTTTTTATTCTGAGTAGTCTGATTGACACATTCCACCGATCTGAACTGCACCAAAAATAGATCTGGACCAGGTAACTAGCAATCACAGGGCCCCATAGCAAACATTTTATTGAGCCCCCAGCAGAAGGAAAATCCCATTGTACAACACTCTGATTACCATTGCAGGTGACAAAGGATTAACAGCGTTACATTGGTATCTTAAGGGCTTCATATCACTGTGCAGTGATAATGTGCATTGGCGCAATGTGGTGCCATTCATACCAAATGACACCCTTATGCACCTTGCCAGTGGACGCACTCTGTAATGCATTACTGTGCATTGTATGAAAAAAAAAGAACATGCATCTTTATTGGTGCATTAGCCAGCCCATTCAAATTAATGAGCTGCCTTAATGCAAAGCATTACATAATGCTTAATCATACGCATGTGCGAACACAGTACAACAGTGTGAATGTCTAATAGAACTAACTTGCAGCTGCTTAGGCTGAGGCTTAACCTGCTTTGTCCACCTCTTTAAAAAAAATGAGATCCAGTACCTTATGGTCTTTGTACATCGCCCCCCACATAAATGACCCAGGGAACTACAAGTTCCAGCATGCAAGCCCCCTGCAGTAGTTTCCTGCGTGATATGTGAGAGTTGTACAGGGACAGTGAGTGCATGCTGGGACTTGTAGTTCCCTGTATGATAGAAGGCTGTTTTAATTACTTTCCTCATGAAAATCCTAGTAATACAATTGCATTATAGTACAGTAACTTTTGAATTCAACTATATTCTGTTTTTATAATGGCATTGCATTACTAGTATTTTCATGAGGACAGTAATTGAAACAGCCTTCTATCATTCAGGGAACTAAAAGTCCCAGCTGAACTGCCGACTTGTAGTTTGCTTGTAATACAATGCCATTATAGAACATGGAATAGAATACAGTCAATTTCAGCCATGTTCTATTCCATATTCTATAGTTTGAACAGGAGGCTGTAAAATAACATACCAGCATGGGGGACAGCGGCCGGAAACATCGAAGCGGGTCTCTGTATCAGGTGGCTGCTGCTGGGTCCTCGTGGCTGAGGCCCCTGTGCTGCCCCAGTATTTGCCTGCATTTCTGGCTGGTTGTTTTCTCTGCCCGCCCGCCTGCTGGTCACTGTCTGGCGGCCGAGGCAGACACACCATCGGCCCCCCGTTTGTTATGCTACTGCCGGGGCCCCTTCTTCCTTCCTGGGCCCCCCAAAGTGGCATATGCGACCGCTGCGACCCTGGTAGTTCCACCACTGGATCCAGTAACCTACAGCCGCAGGGATGAGAAGCGTTAGACGCTTCTGTAGTTAAGTCATTCCCTATTCAGACCTCCATAAGCTGCTGCACGGCCCCGCAGATACAGTAACAGCTGAACCAATCTCTACTGTCATTTGTAAACAAAGAGCCAGCAACTAAAGGCTTCCACTATTCTTTTCCTGTGCCAGGCCATGACTGATGATATCCAATAGTGCGGAGCCCAGCAGAGGAACCGTGTAGTAGAAGCTTTCTTCTGCTAGCTCTTTGTGTACAAGTGACTTATTGGCTGAGCTGTCACTGCATCTGCAGAGCCACATTTATGGAAGTCCAAATGGTGAATGATTATACTACAAAGTGCTCACCACTCCTCAACCCTAGGCCCCTAACCTGCTCGCCCCCCCACCCCCTCAGGCCCAGGCCCCACACCATTCATGTGGGCTGCTGGATGCTGCATACCATGGACTTATTTGTAGTTTATCTTGCATGTGGCCCCACAATAAATTAAAAGATAGATACCCATCTTTCAACATGGCACTTGTACAGTTACTGTGTTACCTACAATAATTGTTTTAAGTACATTTCTTTCAATGACTTTAACAGTTACTTTAAATGCTGCATAGATTTAAACGCCTTTAATATTTCCCTATTTCAAAGTAAGCGGAAAAAGTAATTGCATTGTGACAAAAAGTAACTGTCAATTGGTTTACTTGAATATTTATGTGCAGAGATTGTTATATCTAATTCTGTAAGGTGCCTTGGCTTTTTAAGACACATGGGCCTCCAGAATAAAAGGTGTTCTGGAGGAAAATGATTTTGTTTCCCATAGAAAACAAGCTTTTCTGTCTTTTTTGCTAACTTGTACTCATAAAGTTACCATTGAAAGCTAACTGACTGTTCTATATGGGTTTTGTCCCTTGAGTTTGGAAGAAAAAAAAGAAAAGAACTATTGTCCCCAGCAACCTATAACAATAGTAGCTGTCTGCTGTTGGTTATGCTATTCATCTTTGCATATGATTCATCCCACCATGAATAATGAGGAAAAGATGAAAGGCGTGCACTGTTTGCACTTTGGTTACTACAGTGAGGTTTGATTTATCTAAGAGCCATTTGTCAAGTACTCACAATCCAAAGCGTACAACCTAAGAAACCACATTGATTCATAGAAAAATAGCACCTGATGACATCATTAGTTGAATGAGTATGCATTCTATGCAATGTATTTTGTCATAGCATGGTTAACAGAAACCTTTCTGAGAGACAAGGAGACTGCCATTGCTAGCTTGTCGTTCTGCAAATGCTATTTCCGTGGTTGTCATACTGACTCTATTCCATCAATACCTGGGGTCACTAATCCAACATACATGATATTTACTTATCTTTGGCTTTCCTCATATGCATGTTTATTGTGAGCGATAATAGCCAGGCAACTAGCATTTGCAGAAGAAGGTCAGCAATGGCAGCTCCAATGTTTTTCTTAATAAAGGTTCACTTTAAGTCAGGTACACTAAAAGTTGAGCGATGCTTGAAGTGTGTCAGAATGCCTCGTTCCTATAATAGCAGCAGGCCAGAACCAGTAGCTAGGAAACATGATCGTCAGGCATGTACCCAAGATCTGGGCATTCTATGTGAGATCTTACAGGACATGTAGACATCTTGGGGGGTCTGCTATCAATGGACAGTATGACGATTCATTTCAACCTGCAAGTGTTCTTTAAAAATGCATAACAGTAATATTTATTTTTTGTAGGAGTTTACTATTTCCAACTGCTAAAAAGGTATAGAAATACATGAGTTGTATAAACATATGCATATAAACCTACTGTATACTCAGTGATTTCATAAAGATCTGATAGATAAATCTGCTGCATCATTCTGTTCTTGGTCCATTATAAAGCCTATACTGTTGGTTTTTTTTTCTCAAGCATCACTGTGCAGACCTATCTCTGCGTAATACCAAAGCTGCAGCTTTTCCCGTTATAAAGATTTGTGGAGCATGCTAGTGCTTGTTAACCTAAACTGGCCAAGGTGGCCTTGTTTATTTTCAGGAAAAGGTAAAGTTGTTTATTAATATTAGGGATGTCCCGATGCCACTTTTTCAGGCCCAAGTACATCCCCTCATGTACTTGCCGATACCAATTACCGATACTATCAATTATGTTTACATGAAACAAGCACCTCCTTTTAGGAGGCACTTTTCAAATATCCAATCAGGGAGGTCTGTGTGTCTTGAAAATGCTTCTCTCTGTCTCTGTCTGTCTGTCTGTATATAATTAGAGATTTGAATTATAAGGTAAATGAATGCTCAGCTGAAGCTTATCTGATCGGCAACAGACGTTTTGCACATGCACAGCTGAATACATTTTTTTTATATATATACAAAATAATAAAGGTGATATATAAAGAATTTTATTTTTTTTAATGGAGGGGTTACACAAATGTCCTGACAGTGCTACTAGTCTGCTATGGTCAATGCCTTGCTTGTCAGAAGCTGACAGCCTTCACAATTACATTAAATGTCAGCTCGTCTGGGGTTTAAAATGTATGCGATACAAGATACACAGATTCATGCCTAATGAATAAATATATTTTGATGACATAAAGAAATGTGTGCATATATCTGCTCTTGCTGTGTATTCGATAGCAAAAAGGAAGCCTTTTAAATTGGCAGTATTTATTGGTGCCATCGAAAGCATCCTAAAAGTATGGTATAATCTACTGCACTATTAACATCTTTATACCACTGTACTATATGGAAGAAGTTTAAATTGTATGTAAATATATATTTCTTGTTATGGTTCTACTGTCTTGAGTGTGTTCCTGCTACTAAATTACTATAGATTAGAACTCGACAGTAAGAGTTTGCTGCATCTGTGATTCTGGTCATAGTTGAATTGTTGAAAGCAACAGATCATCAACAGATAAACCAATACTGTAATGTGCGCCTTACTGTAATCCATGGTTGTTTCCCTTCTCTTCCTTTTTAAATCCTCATGTCTTCTCATGCTGGGGGAGAACTTCCCTTTCCAGCTGAGTGCCTCTTCCTGTAGTGCTGGCTCAGGTTGTGAACCTGCACACAGACACCATGTATCCATTCCAGAGACGAGGCAGTCTGCTGCAAAACAGAAGTTCTGCCCAGCATGAGAAGAGATATGGATTTAAAAGGAAGAGCAGCAAAGAGAAGAAACAACCATGGATTACAGTAAGGCACACATTACAGTATTGTTTTATGTTTAAAAATCTGAGGGTTTAATGTCACTTTAACTTACTCCAGGTTTCAGGCAGATAATTGGAGCAATAACTGACAGTAGCTGGGATAACAGGCCAAAAATTAGGATCAGCACAGCCTATGAATCCAAATAATGTCACAGGAATATCAAAGCCGTGCACAGTCTGACAGAAGTCAGACAGACCCCTGTTCAGTGCATGAGAAAGCAGACGGACCTGTTGATCACTCAGGCACAGGGTGAAAGTCCCACAGTCTATATAACTTATCTAGATTTGGGTACAAGTGTGCACTGAAGACACATGAACTGCAGTCCAGAGTAATGACCAGCAGCTGATTTCTGTTCATATATTGTACAGAGAATAACTTAAACTGTTACTGGTGGAAGTGAACTGTTATATCACTAATAATCGAACTGTTTCTATTCATATTAGTTATGGAGGAATATGGACCAAGAATTATTTTGAGCTTCCTTATGCTTTTTGGAACATACACTCCAGCCATAACACCAGGAATCCTCCTAAAGCTAAGACTGTATTGAGGTATGACTTGTATTGAAGCATCCAGAGTTGAGACCTAAAGCTATACATTAATCTTCTTAATTGTTACACTCCGGGGCTCTCCCATCTGTGGGCAGTGGTAAGCTTACCTCACAGCAGCTGCCGGGCAAAACACAGAAGCACATGTCACCAGCAGCTAGGGCAGCCAGCCTTCCCAGCAGCCCTGCAATGTGCACACCCAGATTTTAATTTGTTCCTCGTCTTCTCTTCCCCACCCCTCAATTGCGCTTTTGGTGGTGGGGTACAAGTAGCTGGCCTTGGGTGCTAAACAATCTAGCACTGGCCCTGCCTGCAGGGCCCTATTTATGCTTGATTACCACAACGAAGGTAATGTAGGTGGATACGGGGGTTTGGGTTGGGAAGTGGGGGGGTGGGGGATGGAGGCCGGAGGGTTATGAGGGTCCATCAGCAGAATCTTGCCCCGGGCCCAATTAATATTAAAGACTGCCTTGCTGATGCCCCGTAAAAAGGCCACACCACTCCCCACAAAATTGCACACGTGGTACTGCACATTACAAGCAGTACTGTGTATATGTGATACATCTATGTATGGCGAAAGTGACATTTGGAAGTGGCGGTGGAAGAGGGAGAGGAGGAGGGGGGCTGAGTCACTGCTTCTGGGTTGTACTTGCCCCCTGTGCCAAAAGTTGCCAGTCCGCCCCTGCACATATTCGCAGGGACGAGGGACTTTAAAATTATTTTTTAGGGTGTTTTTAAATTTTTATTATTTTAGCTTTAATTTTTTAAGTTCATTGCTATCACATAGAGGGGATTGCCAACCCCTGGAAGTGATCTGGCTGCTTTTCATCCGGAACGGCTTATAGTGTAAAGCCAACAGTCGGCTGAGTCCGTTTTACAGGGACCTATTGCCGCCGACGTATGGCATATGTCGCTGGCAGCAAAAGGATTAAAAGACCCTAAACCTCAAATGCAAGCTGAAAAACCACAGTCTTACTGATAACTGTATTTCCAAAAATATCCTAGGATGGCTACTTGAGAGATGATTGGTTCAATCTTCAACAGGAAACAGAAGAAGAAATACAGTTAAATATTCCCTCCAACCCCCTTGTCCTTAATTATTAGAAAAGAACTGTCACCATGGTGTACATGGGTAAGAAAGATCAAATACCCCAAAAACTTTATGACAACAAAACTATGGGTGGGAATATGGACACTGTTCTGGAAAATTCCTAGAAATATTGTTACTGGTAAGACAAACTATGATTCTCCCAAGGTCATGTTCAAGGACAGGAGGGACAACAACTTGCAGATCTTTTCTTTCAAAGACCAAAAGGTCTATTCACCAAGCTGCCGTAGGCAGCCGAGTGAATGACCGACCTGAAGTGAAGTGAGCCGAACACTGTTTTGGCTATTGGCTTGCTTCGCATGGCTACGGATCGGCCGAACGTGCTCAGCATGTTCGGCTAACCAGAAGTGCAGAAGGAGTTCGACTCTGGATCGGCTGAGCCGAACTTCCGG
Organism: Nanorana parkeri; assembly: GCF_000935625.1. Taxonomy (NCBI): domain Eukaryota; kingdom Metazoa; phylum Chordata; class Amphibia; order Anura; family Dicroglossidae; genus Nanorana; species Nanorana parkeri. Next base: position 11,896 of record NW_017307207.1, read on the forward strand.
CAGGCTACTCACTGCTGTTCGGCCTATTCTTATAGATGCAGAACAGCAGTGCGTGAATAGCCGAATGCCGCTGAGCGGCATTCGGATCGGCTGTTCTGCTCGGCCCCTCACCAGAATAAACACCATCTTGAGTACCAAATTTCTTGGAGAAATCTTACTGATAGGTTTACTAGTCAGGACATTCAAAACAAGCATAAGATTCCAAGGAGCTGGCGTCTTAACGGTACGAGGAGTTCAGCGTTGCAAGGCTGAAAAGAAGCGTTTTACCCGAAGGTCTTCCCATAGACAAGCTTCTAAAAACATTGATAAATCAGCAACCCGAACCTTCAGGGTACTAGGCAATAACCCTCTGTCCACCCCTGCCTGGAGGAATTTAAGGACAATTAGAAACTGAACATCACACTCTGTTACATTTCTTTGACCGTGAGAAAAAAGTTTTCCATACCTTTTATGTAAATGTTTCTGATTGTCATTTTACAGCTGGAAAGAATAGTATCGATTACATTCTCTAAACAGCACTTAATTCTGAGAATCATCCTCTCATCCTCTCAGCCTCCAAGCTATCAAATGGAAGATATCTGTATTAGAATGAAGCACCGGACCCTGAGACAGAAGGTCCAGCATGCTTGGAAGAAACCATGGAGGGATATTGACAGAGGCAAGAGATTTACAAACCAGCTCCTCCTCGGACACCGTGGAGCTATCAGGAGGACCTGAGCCCTGTCTTGAATGACCTTTCTAACAACTAATGGGAGAATGGAGAAGGATGGAAAGGCATAATCCAGGTTAAAATGCCATACGAGATCTGTCCCTAGGGCTACTGATTCTTCCTCTAGGGCAGTGGTGGTGAACCTTGGCACTCCAGCTGTTTTGGAACTACAAGTCCCATGCGGCGTTGCAAGGCTCTGACAGCCACAGACATAACTCCCAGAGGCAGATGCATGTTGGGATTTGTAGTTTAGGAACAGCTGGAGTTCCAAGGTTCGCCACCACTGCTCTAGGGAATAATACTTGTTTGCCTCCGCATTTGGTATTCCCTGATATTCCCCATCTGTCTGTCATTTACCTGAAAATCTAAGGCTCCTAGTTCCCCTGCTGAATCTGCACCATGCTCGGGTAGTATGCTAGAACATTCTACATCCCTTTTAGGTGGAGTGGTAGCAAAGAAGTTAGATGAAACTCTGCCCAGGACCAGATACCCCTTGCCAGAGCCATAAGGGGTAAAGTTTTCATGAAAGCGAACAAGGCATTCCCTATGGCCAGCAACTAGTTGGAAGAGTGATCAACCAGGTCTGGACCCCCGAATCCCTGTACTTGTAAACCATCTGATTAAGCACCTCCATACCCCAGATGCTGTCACCTGTAGTGATTCTGCATGGACCCATTTGCATCCATGCATCTTCTTTAACTGTTGCTGTCCAGTCAATTTTAATTAAATGGCTGGATGTCAGACGCATAAGAGTGGGCATAAAGTTTGAAAAATTCAAGCAGTTGATTCATACAAGCAAAGTCTGCGCCTCCATCCCTTCACCACTGCTGCCAGTTATCCTGGGTTCCACTGTCCTCCGTGCAGGCCTGGGACTGGCTGTGGCTGGTTTGGAGGAGAGATAAGCACATTCTACCAGCTGATCTCCCCTCCAATCACTGAATGCAGACGTGATGTGAATTACATCACTTCCGCTTTCAGCCTGTCATTTCTCTGGCTGCTGTAGCTAGAGAAGAAGCTGCGGAAGCAAATCTCTGCTTCATCAGCTTCTTTGGGGACCCTAGGTGACATTAGGGGTCTAATAGACCTTTAATGTCTCTATAAAGGGGACCTGTCACCGTATATATGCTATCACATAGGGGGAATATTATCCCCCTATGTGATAACAATAAAGTTAAGTGTAAAAAAAAAAGCAAATGTTAAAAATTAAAGACATAAAAAAATTAAAACACAAAAATATACAAAACATTCAAACTCAAACACGCGGTGGGTTCACCTACGTGTGAAAACGATAATTACACCACCCATGTTACATATCACCGCAAACAGCAGAGTATGAGCAATAATTCTAGGTCCATCAATCAGTGTTAACACTAAACTGATGGGTGGTAAAAGCTTTAAAAGCGTCGCCTAGGGCCAATTTTGAGTATGGTAGTTTTTTGCGATTTTGTGGGTGCACGCAATTTTAAGGCTTGACATGTTTAGTGTCTATTTAACTGACGTGACCCTGTCTTTTATATTTTACCCAAAAATTATAAATATAATTGTAAATGTTTCATAGCATAACTCAGGGAAGCTTTTTCAAAATGTATAAAGTTAATAATAAAGTAAATTATTTTTAAAAAGCCAGTGGTTATAAAATGCCACCAAAAGAAAGCCCAATCTGTCCCCAGAAATTATGTAAAAACCAATTTTGATACAGCGTTGCATAACTGAATAAATGCCAGTCAAATTACCTCAGCGCTGAATACTGAAAAATGGCCGGGGCATGAAGGGGTTTTAACACCCCAGGTAAGTGGCTAAGATTCCGCAGGTCCTTCCATCAAGACCAGATCTAGAGAATCTCTTTCTGACAACCTAACAATCCTGTCCCATGTCACTTGTCTATGGTTCCAGTTTCCCTGGCATAAAGCTGTACCCATAGCACTCCAGGAATGGTTGCCGTCATAAGTCCCAGTGTCTGCCTCCCCTGAGCGTTCTGAATTGTTTTATAGTCTCTATCTTGAGAATTTTTTCTTCAGTAAGGAAGATTCATTTTAACACTGTACCTATTCTGTAACCCAGAAAGGTTACAGACTGGGAGGGAGTTAAAGATTTTTCCTTTTTTACTTTCCAACCCATGGATTAAAAAGTCTGAAAAATCAAAATGATATCTGCCTCTAACTTCTCTTTGTCCTGGGAAAATAATTAGCAGATCGTCCACATAGGGAACGATGCACACTTTCTGCAATCGCAGAAAGTCATCACTTCTGCCAGAATCTTCAGAAAAATTTGTGGAGCTGCCAAGAGACCAAAAGGAAGAGCCCTCATGTGCCAATAATTCTGACATTGTTGGTGAATTGCAACACGCAGATCCAATAATATAATGAAAGCTTCTTGCAACAGCAAGTTCCTTACTAAATAAATGCTTTCCCCAGAGCATTTTTGTAGAAGAAGAAACTGATTCATTTTCTTTAGGTTTAAGGTCATTCTGAAATTCCCATCAGTGGGAGTCAAATATGTCCCTACATTACCGGTCAGTGGGAGAAAAAAATGCTCCTTTGTCAGTTGTTAGCAGGAGTAAAAAATTGCCCTGCTTCAGTGGTCAGTCAAAGTAATAATTGGCCCAGCATCAGTGGTCAGTGGAAAGGAAAAATGCCCCTACATCAGCGGTCATTGTGAGTAATAAATGCTACTGTGTTAGTGGGAGTAATGAATATTACTGTGGCTGTAGACAGTGGGAGCAGTAAATGTGGTCACTGGGAGTAAAAAATAATGCCCCTACATTAGCGATCACTGGAAATAATAAGTGCCTTCTTGTAATGAATGTCAGTGGGAAGAATGGTGCCCCTGTGTCAGTGGTAGGAATGGTGCCTCTATGTCAGTGAGAGGAATGATGCCCATCATTTGTGTTCATTGGCCTGTTACCCTGTATACTCATGAAAAAGGTATCCAGAATCCCTTACACAAAAGGGATACTCATAAAAAACATACTATATACCTCACTTTTTTTTTTTCTCCAAAATATCTTTAAGTGCACAAATGTTACCGTAGTTAACATATATATTTTATTAAAAACACAGGTACACAAGATCTTTACAATATGCATTTAGTAAGAAGCACAATGATCCAATGCAAGCATGTATTAGGTATTGAACAATGTATGGTCATAAAGGCAACAGGCAGATATCAATCAGCCTACAAAGTGGGCAGAAAAGTTCCTGATAGATCTGTGAATGTTAGTAAGATGTCATCTGAAAACAATTTACAGCAGTGGTTCTCAACCTGTGTAACCTCAGGACCCACATTTGTCCTTGGTCATTAAGTCATGACCCAAGTTGCACTGCAATGGAACGCACAGCATTGAGGTACTGTGCGTTCCGATGTGGGCAACAGAATTGTGGGTGGGAGGTGCATTTGGGGTGCCATTCAAATGAATGGCAATGCACTTCACACCAAAAAGGCGTGGTAGGTGCGATTGCGAAGTACAGTGCGTTAATTGCACGGGACTGTGCGATTAACGCACTGTACTAGTGTGAATGGGCCCTCAAAAACATACAACCATATACCCAATCTCACACATACACACTCCAAAAAAAATAAATGTTTGTTCTTTTTTTAAGATCCACCTGTGTGGGCTGCTGTACTGTGATGTAGCTCCATCCATATGTGCAGTGCTTGTACAGCTCCCTTGCACACCCTGTAGAGAGCCAGTATGTTACATCACACAGGTCCAGGCACCTCTACAGGACATACGAGGGAGCTGTAAGCAATGCACATATGGATGGAGACCACCCCACCTCAACCTGACACTCGGCGCCAGGCAGCATATTTTGAATGGCTGCTTGGCGCAAGAACTGGCATTGCTGCGCTAGGGGGAGACTAAGGAGCCTCTCACCTAGAAAAGTGGAAGGCATACGGGGACCTACTGAACACAGGGTCGCGACCCACTTTTGGGTCACGACCCACCAGTTGAGAACCAAGGCACTAATATATATTGTCTCTCAAGGATGAGGTATCTATTTAATTGATACATTAATCGTCCTCATGTGTACATTAATGTGATCTAATAACCTAAGCCATCTCTAAAAAGGGTGCAATAAACTATATATATGTGTATATATCTATGTGTATCATAGACAGATAGATCACTTTATTTTGAGCCCCGTGCTGTGCAAAAGTAATTTAAGGACCTTTTTTTGGGAATGATGTGGACTGCGCTACAGAGGAAAATTCCAGAAACAGTTGTGCAAACTATTCAGAGATTGTCGCCTCCTACTACCAAAAAGGAAGCCCAGAAATTAATTGGAGTCGTGGAATTGTGGAGATCGTTCATCCCACATCTTGGACTGATATTGAGGTCCATATACAATGGGACACGGAAAAAGACTTTTCATGTGATTCTGAACAGCAGACCACATTCCTTGCTGCTAAAGAAGTCACTTTTCAGCACAAGGGACTGAGACTCATGAGACCAGGAAAAAAGTTTCAGCTGGATGTAGTTGAGCAGGATGATACCAGATCCTGCAGTTTGCAGAAGAAGAATGAGATTACAAAGGTGCCAACTACCGTATTTTTCGCTCCTTAAGACGCACCTGACCATAAGACGCACCTGGGTTTAGAGGGAAAAAAACAAGAAAAAAAATATTCTGAACCAAATTGTGTACTTATATATTTAATAACATATAGCAGAATAATATGTCAAACCATGTAAAGTCAACAGCTGTATTAAGAACTATCATCACTGTCATTAACAAATGAGGAGAGACTTTAAGGTTCAAGCACTCTTCTACTTTTCTGGAAACCGCAAGAACTCATCATCGCTAGTGTCAGAATTTATGAAGCTCAGTTGCTCACAATCACTGATATCACTTTCTTCGCTATCTTCATATGTGAGATTATCTTCAGTTCCATCTAAGGCATTGCTTATGCCACATTTTTTGAAAGACCATACAATAATTTCGTCCTTCACTGAGTGCCATGCTGTTTTAACCCATTCACAAACTTGAGTTATAGTGGGCCTCTTCATTCGTCCAGTAGGTATCAGACCATGATTACCAGCAGCCATCCATTTGTTCCACTCTTCTCGCATAAAAACTTTGAATGGTTTGTTGATGGAAATGTCAAGAGGTTGCAATTGACTGGTAAGACCCCCAGGAATTACAGCTATATCAGTCTTCACTTCTTTAAAGCTTTTTTTTGTAGTTTTGCTAATATGTGCTCTAAACTGGTCGAGCACTAACAAAGCAGGTTTGTTCAGAAGCCCTCCAGGATGTTTGGACCACACTTTTAGAACCCATACTCTCATTCTATTTTCGTCCATCCATCCTTTCTCATGAACATGCACAACAACTCCTCGAGGAATCCTGAGGTTTTCACGGTTATGGTTTTGGCACCTTTCAGATCAACAGTCCTAATAGATGGCACTTCAAAGGTTAGCGGGACTTCATCCATATTCCCAATCTGGCCAATTTCGAAATTATTTTTCTCTCTAGCATCAATTACAGATTTATGAAAAGACAGACTCTTAGATTCATATTCTGCTGGCATTTTCTGCGCAATTCTAGTTTTGGTGCACATAGCAAGGCCACATCGCCTCATAAATCTGTAGCATCACAATGGTGATCCAGTAAAATCCTGAATGCCTTTCTCTACAGCAATGCATTTGGCTTCATATATTATCATGTTTGTAGAAACTGAGGAGCCATTATTCCGGTGACATGTGATCCATTCTTTCATGTCCACGTCTAACTGTGGCCACTTTGGAGCATGCCCACGAAAAGTGTGCTCACTTTTATCTTCTTTTTGCAGCTGATCCTCCTGTTTCCCCCACTCTCTTATCATTTTTTTCAGTTGGAGGTGGCCCAAAATGTCTCTCCGCTGCTCTGTTTCCATGTTCCTTAGCATATTTTACTACTTCCAGTTTAAAAGGAATTTTATATGCTAGTCTTTTCTGCTTTGACATCCTTGTATGTAGCATGAGGAGGTACCGTAGTACCGTATTTTTCTGCAAGAAAATAGAGTAGTGAAAGAACTGTCAGTAATGTTTAATTTATTGTTATGAGAGCACTGTAGCTGAGAACATCAAGGAATGACACACTGCTTAAAATTGCTATGTGCCTGTTTTTTTAAGTATGCAAGTCAAAGAACCTACACGACTCTACTCCCATCATACTCACCAACCTATGGACCTAAGCTTTAAGAGAGCCCCAGTTGAGGAGACATGCCATACGTTTCTTTCATATGGAAGTACCATGGAATTATGGACATGGGGTGTTTATAAATGACCAAAGGAAGGAGTTGTGTAAGATTAAAATAATTAATTAAAAAAAAAAATATATATATAAAATAATAAAC
>NW_017307207.1:20266-26203 GCF_000935625.1 Nanorana parkeri
ATACACAGGTTTAGCATATGCTATGTGTCATATTATTGTAGCAAAACTTATAGTGCTTCAAACACTGTAACAAAATGTGTTACTTTGAAACAAAATAACAAACTTATATGCTGAAATAGATAATGGTATTCCACTTTAGTCACAGATCTACAATGCATATAAAAGTCCACTTGTGATAAATATATCATGCAGTATAAGCCCTCATTAACATGGGTAATGGCTGGCCCGTACAGATCCGTGCTGCATGCACGGCCGTATTGGGCAGCTCCCGGGAAGGATAGGTGCTGCGTGTGATTTGTACGCAGCAGCCTGTCCTTCTCTATGGAAGTACGCGGCCGTATGCCGTCCTACGCTCACCCGACCTGCACGTCCGTGCGGGTGTCCCTGCTTGGAAGCAGTTAGGATCCATCCTGTCAGCATACGAGTACGAACACACGCATCCACACAGACGTGCAGGTCGGGTGAGCGTAGGGCGGCATACGGTCGTGTACTTCCATAGAGAAGGACAGGCTGCTACGTACAAATCACACGCAGCACCTGTCCTTCCCGGGAGCTGCCCGATACAGCCGTGCATGCAGCACGGATCTGTACAGGCCAGCCGTTACCTGTGGGAATGAGGGCTAAAAGTGAATTGTGCACCCAACACTAGGATGAATGTAATTAGCAAGTGATTAAACAAATCCTTTCAGTTCCTTGTGACTTCCACCTTGAGAAATGAGAAAATGAGAAAATTCCTCTTTTCACTCCACTGTTCCACTTAAAGTTTAATATGATAAGTGTTTTTACGGAGTACACTATGGAGTGTCCTGTTTTTGTCTCCATCCGCTAAATTTTATATGCATTGTAGATCTGTGACTAAAGTGGAATACCATTATCTATTTTAGCATATACATTTGTCATTTTGATTTGAAGTAATACATTTTGTTACAGTGTTTGAAGCACTGTAAGTTTTCCTACAATAATATGGCACACAGCATGTGCTAAACCTGTGTATTTAGGATTAGATATTTAGTTGATTTGAGAGTTTAAAAAAACATATGTTAAACTCTTTTGTACCCATCTTGCTTTTTAAAAATGGTCGTTGTGTCTTTTCTTCTAGCAAGAACAACCTTCTGTAACCTTATCAGTCAGTTGAGTGAAATAGTTTTGCATTCCAGAATCTTAACCAAATATTTTGATGTGTTGTTTTAATCTAACTGATAATGCTGCTTCTATCCAGTCACATATCCAAGCTTTGCATGAGTTAGTGTCAGGAATTAAAACAGGATGTTTTTGGTGATTGGTGGGACTGGATCTTTGAGTGGTTACCTGATATTTGGATTTGAGACAAATTATAGCTGTTTGTTGCTTAGTTGGGTTTTGCTGTTGTTTGCAATGTGTCCCTAATCTATTAATAATGACACAAACGTTTACACTACCTTGACAACTGCAATCTTTTTGCACTGATTCCCATTACTACACTCTGCCAGTATAAGGGGAATATTCTATAGTGTTATCTCGTTGGGATTGAAAGGGTGATTCAAGATTGTCTCATGATCCTTACTATCATGATTAGTTTTGTATATGTGCATGAATTTGGTTTATGCTCCACCATTCCCCTTTTATTTTTACACATAACCTTTTGTTTTAATAATAAACCTTTGAATTTAGCCCGAATACACAATTTGGTGTGACTCTTTATTCCCAAGAACTTGCCTGAAGCTGGCAGCACGATCGAATCCTGGGAAATCTTAACATGATGAACCCACACCTCCAGGTAGGACTTAAAGGAGAACTATGAGGTGAGTGAAAATCACTCATCCTCATAGTTCGAGCCGACGTGCGACAACGAATGCATACCATCGCTCGCTCACTTCTCGATCATCTCCCTGCAGAGAGCGGTGAATGTCAGTTACCGCTCTCTCCAGGGATTCCCCCCTCCCTGCTCCAATCCTCCAGCACAGACTGGAGGAAAGGAAGGGGAAGGGCGCGGGCACAGACGGCTCTGCCTCTAGATAGGCAGAGCCAGCTGTCATTCACACAGCTGGGTGGATCTCGACAGCATTGTCGGGATCCGTCCCGCCTGCGGCGGTCTCAGTATACCTCGAGTCATAGCTTGCGATATACTGAGCTTTGGATCACGTGAAGACGCTAGTATATGTCCTCCTGTGACCCTTAACAGAGAACTATGGGGTAAGTGTTTTTCCCCATAGTTCTCTTAAGTCCCACTAAGGGTTCGAGTCCCTTTAGAGTCGTTTTCCCGAGGAACCCTAACGCCTACTAAATCTGCACCATGAAACTTGAGTTAATAAATATTTTTTATCCAAACGGTAAAATTGTATGCAAAAAGTACAGTTTTTTTAATTTTTGCAAAGTACTGAAAATTGCAAATAAAAGGCATGTGAAATTTAAAAAAAAAGGAATATAAGGAATACTATTGTTTTTTTTCAAATCTTTATTTATAGTTTTATCTTTATAAATTCAAAAACATACACGTCAATACAAACAGAACGTAAGAGAATTTCCTGAATTACCAATATCACATAACAAATATATATACAAGACTGACTCCATAGGTCATGAATCCAGCAAAAAGCCTCAACCAAAAAATAAATAAAGAAGATGAATTGGATACCCTCTTAATAAAAAAACAAAACATATTTCCATTCCCCCAAAGTTCCCACCCTAAAGGTTCATCAAGCTATAATCAATCCAAATATCCCATTTACTGAGGAACGCATCATAATTCTCTCTACCCATTGCTATCCACTTTTCAGATTCCATGATACAATTAACCTGCCTTACCCAATCTGATCTTGTAGGTACCTTTTGGCTCTTCCAAAATCTCGGTATTAGCCTCTTTGCTGCATTTAGAAGATGAGGCAAAACTGTAGCTTTGTATTTAGCCTTTGACACAGGCATCAAATGCAGCAAAAAGACCTCCGGAGAAAACGGTAGAGTCTCCCCCAGAGTGGTCTGTATTTGTTCTCTAGGAATACTATTGTTACATGTATTAACTCCATGTTATAAGAATACAAGTATTTTTGTGACAGTGGTCCTTTAGCTCAGATTTATTTATTACAGGTATTTATATAACGCTGTCAATTTACACATCGCTTCACATAGCTGCACATTCACATCAGTCCCTGCCCTCAAGGAGCTTACAGTTCAAGGTCCCTATCACATATGTATACATATGAGGGCTGATTTAGACAGGAGCCAATTAACCTACTGGCATGTCTTTGGAGTGTGGGAGGAAACTCGAGTACCCAGAGGAAACCCACGCAAGCAATGGGAGAACATGCAAACTCCTTGCAGATAATGTCCTGACCGTGATTTGAACCAGCAAACCCTAGTGCTGCTAACCACTATGCCACTGTTAGGAGAGTAATCTGATTTTTCAGTTTTAATCTGAATGTTCCTGTTTTTTCTCATTAGCTTTTAGAAGGCTTGAGCACTTGTTGAAGCTTGCCCACATTTTGGATCAGACAGCATTCTAATAGATAAGAAAGCATTTTTGTAAACAATCATTCATTTCTGTGTTGTGTTTGTTATATACCTATGAACAAACATTTTTTTTTATAAATTAGTATGAATCTGCCACCTAGTGACAGAAAACATTAGTCACAGTCAGAGCCAACAGATCTCATTCTGCCTCAGCATATTTGCCTTAGCCTGTATATCCCTATTCAAATGTTTACTCTCCAGCTGTCACTTGTCTACAGTAGAGAAGCTGGTAGCAGTGGGACAATGCAGACTCCTGTAAAAGACATTGATAAATTAGCTCTTTATTAAATTCAATAAGTTAATAATTTACATTTCCAACCAAAACAACACAAAAAAGAAAGTACATGAAAATCAAATTGATAATCATGTCAAACACACCAGTAGAAAAGCAAAATTAGAATCTTTAAAATTAGATACTCAAGTGAAAACTGAGTGAAACTAATTATACATATATACATACATACATACATACATACATACATACACACAGTGGGCACAGGCTCCCTGCTTCAGGGCTCCAGTCTTTCATAGATGCAAAGCATCAATCCAGTGTCTTTCATCCATAAACTGGTGAGCTGAGAAACGTGGATAATTTGGTGATGTAGGAGAGAAACTCTCAAACACAACTACTGCAGGCGCCTTGCAGTCTCACATAAAAAAGGTAGGTGTTTAAAAACAAACAAAAAAAGAAACAGAAAAACACAAAAACATACACAGCTCTCTCTATTCTGGCTGTCATTAATTACAGAAAATTGAGATTCAGGTAAAGATTAAAGTTAAAGGAGGAAATTTTCTGATATTAGTAGCTCACATATGCGGTTCCTTTGTTACCTGGCATTGCTCTTTAAACTTTAAAATCATCTTTGGGCTTTGAAAATAGATTAGACCAACCTTTCTGAACTAGGGTGCCATGAGAGGTTACGACCTGTTTAAGTGGATTGATTTCTTGGCCATGGCTGCCTAAATATACAAGGTACAGAGGTTGCCCAGCAGAATGGTACAAGTGGGCGGTCTCCTCTCATTTCTCAGTAAGTAACCACTAACACCATGGACCTTTATGGAGGTTTATAAAGTGCCCGTTCTTCCTTCCCACTGGCCACCAACTTAAAGGGACCGTCTTCCTCCCACTGGTCACCATCATGAGGGGCCACTTCTTCCTCTCATTGGCCATGGTGCCATTCACTTAAATGGCCCGCCATGCCCCCTCCAGCCCGGTACAAAAAAATTAGCTGGCTGCAATTACGAGGCAGTGCATTTCGGCCAGAATTGGACCAGAACGCACTGCATATGGTGCGAACTAACCCTTAGCAGTTTGCTGGTCTGCAGCATTTAGGTGTGTGTTAACACAATGCCAAGGATACAAGACATCTGCAATGATCTTGGAGAAGCAATTGTTGATGTCCATCAATCTGGGAAAAGTTATCAGGCCATTTCCAAACAATTTAAAGTCCATCATTCTACAATGAGGAAGATTATTCACAAGTGGAAAACATTCAAGACAGTTGCCAATCTTCCCAGGAGTGGGTGTCCCTGGAAATTCACCTCAAGGTCAGACTTGCACAAAACCCAAGACTTACATCTCAGACTCCACAGGCCTCAGTTAGCATGAAAAAGACTAGAAAAAAGACTGAACAAGTATGGTTTGTTTGGAAGGGTTCTCAGAAGAGGTTGTCAGAAGAAAGCCTCTTCTCTCTAAAAGGAACATGGCAGCATGGCTTAGGTCTGCAAAGTTGCATCTGAACAAATCACAAGACTTTTGGAACAATGTTCTTTGGAGAGATGAGACCAAACTGAAGATGTTTGGCCATAATGCACAGCACCACGTTTGGCGAAAACCAAACACAGAATATAAGCACACACACACACCCCATACCAACTGTCAAGCACGGTGGTGGAGAGCTTGTTTTGAAGCCACAGGATCTAGCAGTCATTGAGTTGACCACCAACTCCTCTTTATACCAAAGTTTTCTTGAGCCAAATGTGAGGCCATCTGTCTGACAGCTATAGCTAGGCCAAAATTGGGTCATGCAACAGGACAATGATCCCAAGCACACCAGCAAATGGCTGAAAAAGAAAAGAATCAAGGTGTTGCCTTGGCCTAGTCAAAGTCTAGACCTCAATTTGATTGAAATGCTCTGGCAGGACCTTAAGAGAGCTGTGCATAAACAAATGCCTGCAAACCTCAATGAACTAAAGCAATGATGTAAAGAAGAATAGGCCAAAATTCCTCCACAATGACGTGAGTCTGATAAAGTCACACAGAAAATTATTACTTCAAGTTATTGCTGCTAAAGTTGATTCTACAAGTTATTAAATCATAAGGTGTACCTAAGATGTTTTTCAACACACGGTTTCCCCATTTTGACTTTATGTTCGTAAAATAAATAATGACACAGTGTAATCTGTCAGGTGTTGTACATCTGAGGTTGACCTTTCTTCTTCACAATATAT
>NW_017307207.1:26301-43589 GCF_000935625.1 Nanorana parkeri
TATATATATATATAAAATCCCAGTTAGAGTTGCAGGTAACAGTGTTTCTAAGAATCTTCCAGGACAGCAGCCTGAGAGATGATTGGTTCTCCCATCTACAGGAGACACAAAAGGTTTAAAAACCCCTCCCAACCCCCTCGTCCCTCTTGTAGAGATTAAAGTAAGGTACCTCCACCAGTACATGAGGTAAAAGACCAACCATGCTAATATACACCACAAACAATGGTGGGAAGTAGGCCTGCTGTCCTGGAAGATTCTTAGAAACAGCGTAACCGGTAAATCTAACTGGGATTTTCCCCAATCATCTTCAACTACAGCATCCTGAGAGAATAACCAAGTAAACCAACAGGTCTACCTTAGGGCAGAACAATCTGCAGAGCCTTCCTGCTGAAGGCTATATCTTGTTGCGACAGGACCTCCACCCTATAGTGGTTCACAAAGGTGTCCAGAGTTGACCAAAACACAGCTTTGCAGATCTGCTTCCCTGAAGCGCCCGCTCTCTCTGTCCATGAAGTAGCCAAAGATTGGGTAGAATGTGCCTTAATGGATTTAGGGACTTCTAATCCTTCATTCTTATATAAAAATACAATAATTTGTTTAATCCACCTAGCAATAGGTATCAAAAAGGAAAGAAAAAGTTGGGGTTTTTCAGGCATCGAATGACAACTCCAGAAAAACAGTGGACCTTAAAAAATATTAACTTTTAATGTTGATAGTATTTTAAAAAGAGCTAGTATGTAGCATAAAAACAATCAGCTGGTCAGATTGCTCCCTATGTGCTCACTCCATTCAACCTTCCATTACAAATGTAAATAGTAAACATTTGATCCGAACAATGCACAATAAGTAATAGAAAAGAGGCATAATCTGGTTATGATTAACAATAGAACATCAAGCAGTACAGAAGAGTAGGTGGTGTTGGAATGGTTGATAGTGGAGGGGCAGTTACTCAACATTTTGCGCACGCAGGCGCTTCTTCAGGAGAAGGGAAAATCTGCATAATTTAAAAAGAACACAATAATAAACATGATCCATATAGTCATGATTCTCTGTATATCAGTTATTTGAATAGAAAGATTACCAATATCCCAAGCTGACATGTATGTATCTGAGCGGGCCTATCTGGGCACCCCGCCTGTATGGTCCTTCCTATTGATGACCAGGATGGAGCAAGGGCCGGTACCCAATATTGAGCAGGAGGTAGGAAGAGCAGTGACACCTTAAATAAATGAGAGAGAGAAATGGGGGCCTATTTATATAGCCTTATTGTGAATGAGGCCTCTACATAGTGGGGAAGCCACCCTCCTCTAAAAAATAGGTAATACATGAAGGCATGGCAGCCAAACTCAAACAGGGCAAAAAAATATCTATGGAAACGAGGACTTACGTGGGAGTATTCAGACCACCAAGGTCGCTGAACCACTAGGGAAGGGAGAGAGACCGAGCGGCAACACCCGTCCCATTCGTCGGTCAGAGAGCCTCCTCCACGTACTCCCGAGCCACCCGCAACCAGCGCCGTCGCCCCCAGGCCGCACAATGGTGTCGGTGGCTTACGCGGGCGCTATAACGGCATCCGGCGCCTTGACGTCAAAGCTCCGCTCACTGCTGCGCCTGCACAGGTCCTGACAGCCAAGAATCCGGCCTATCAAAACTGCCTAGATTCGATCGACCAGAACGGCCCAGGGCCGCAACTCACGCCACTTGTTACGATTTTGTGAATAAGTCGGCAACAAAATAGGGTCAACACATCTAGGTCTATTCATGGTCTATTCACGGGATACAGGGCCAGTTAAAGTTACCTAGTCCAAACAAGGATATACAGTTTTTTACATTGTAGCTTTTATATTGAAGTCTATGGCCTAGCGGTACCCATGCAGTACAAAACATTTCCCGCATTTGTGTCGGTTAGCTCTACAAAAGATCGACACACAGGAGTCAACAGAGTGTATTAATGGGAGGCATAGTTAGTATCGTATAGAATCGTAAAGGCAGCATCAATTACAATGTTCATACAGATCATCAATAACATGATTCATTACAATGTGTGGATAAGGAGACATGATTGATATCACACATGTTGATCTAAGCATCGTTTGCAGTATTCAATGGTGTCCATAACTCATTGATTACATTTAATTACATTTTATCCCAATTTATGACTTAACCCAGCAACCCGCTTTTGTATGGGGTATGAGTTGGACTTCTCTGGTCGTATCACACGACTAGCTATAATTCTGTGAATGGAGTCAGTACCAGAATCGAATCAGCACATATACTGTATAACTATTCATCAGATATAGGGCCAGTTAAAGTTATCTAGTCCAATCAAGGATCTATAGTTATAACTTTGGTATCCTGATGCCTATGATCTAACACTATCCATGAGGCACGGAACATTTCCCGCACTTGTGTCAGTTAGCTTCACAAGTTGTTTTGGGGGTAAGATGTTATCCGTGCTAGTGTTAGTTGGCTTCACCAAAAGTTGTAAAGATAATGTATGGTACTAATGTACTGTATTGTAAGTTGGAGAAAAAATAACGGCGCCTTAAGTGTGTTGACCACCAAGATCTCAAACTTTTTAGAAACTGTAGGTTCCTGTGACAGCAAGTGCCAGTGTTTGTCTATGATCTTTTTTACTTGATCAAACTGGTTGGAATAGCGGGTAATGAGTTTGAGTGTTGGTGCTTGTTGCCTCTTGTTTTGTTGTTTACTCGACGTGTAAACCAATTTCTCCTGTGTTTGTAGTTTCGCCCTTTGGTAGGCTCTCTTGAGGACCCGTCTGCTATACCCCCTTGAACGTAAACGATCTCTAAGTTTTGACACTTCTTCCTCGAAGAAGTGGTCCATGGAGCATACACGTCTAAGCCGCAGGTATTGGCTATAGGGTATGCTTTGATTATGCGGGATTTGATGTGCACTCGTTGCGTGCAGGATGGTGTTTCCCGCTGATTCCTTCCTTTAAAGGCCTGTGAAGATGGCTCCATCATCCTCTACCCCTACTTTAACATCTAAGAATGGAATGCATTTTTGGTGGCATTGCATAGTAAATTTTAGGTTGAAATCGTCCTGCTGCAGAAGCATCACGAATGCTTCCAATTCCTCCCTTGAGCCCATCCAAATCATGAAGACATCGTCTATATATCTTAGCCATGTAAGGATGTATTCTAAATATCCATGTGCATCCAAGCAATGGAATAGTTCCCGCTCCCACCCCCCCAGATACAGGTTGGCATACGATGGCGCACGGCATGTGCCCATCGCTACCCCCTGTATCTGGAGGTAGTAGGAGCCCTTGAAAGTAAAAACATTATGTGTCAAAATAAATAGTAAGAGGTCCACTATAAACACATTATATAAGGTGGATGAGTTTGTTCTTTCCTCTAGGAACTTTCTGACAGTTTCTATGCCTCTGAGATGGAGAATACTGCTATATAGTGCCTCCACGTCTATGGTGACTAGCCAGGAATCAGGCAGAATCATGATTCCATCAATGTTTTTCAGAAGATCAGATGTGTCTTTTAAATAGGAAGGTAGAGAGATTACATGCGGTCTAAGGTAATCATCAACCACGTGACTGGCCAATTCAGTAAGGCTACCCATCCCTGAGACAATTGGTCTGTCTGTAGGGTCCGTGAGACTCTTATGGGTTTTGGGGAGACAATAGAACGTGGGCATCCGAGGGAATTTCACATCGAGATACTCAGTTTGTCAATCAAATCACTTTGATAGGCCTGATGAATTATTGTACGATATTCAGTTTGAAAGGTTTTTACTGTTGCTTCATCTATTTTTTGATACCAGTCCGAGTTACGGAGGATTTTGTAGCACATTGATTCATATTGGGTTCTATTTAATACCACTATATTCCCCCCTTTGTCTGACGGCTTGATTACGATATCCTCCATAGACGATAGATTGTTTAAGGCCTCCCTCAATGGTCTAGGCAGGTTTGTTGTCGGGGAAACATTAGGCAATCCTTCAATATCCCTAATTGTACTCTGGAGGAAGGTCCAAATATGATGGTTAAGGTGCCCATACACTGTGCGATTATCGCACGATAATCGCTGGAAATCCCGCGATCGTACGATAATCGCAAAGTGTATGGAAGGCGTGCGACCGTTTTTACTGTACGTTCGCACGTTTCTTGTCTTAGGAGCATGCTAGAAAACCAGCCGAGAATCGTACGATTTTCGGCTGGTTTTTAGCGTGATCGTAAGATCAATGCCGCACGGGCCGGTGTGCGTGCGCGCGCACGCACACACTGCCCGTTCAGCATTGCGGTCATCGGAAGCCCGCCCCTCAGGGGGGCGCAAGTACGATCTGCCTGTCCAAGATGGGCAGATCGTACGTTTTTTTATTACTTTACAACCATCGCAAGACTAAGGTCTTGCGATGGTTGTAAAGTGTATGGAATCCTTTAGACTGGATGGCTGGGAATTTAGTTGACTTTTTCTTGAATGCAGTGGATATGACAGATGTCTTTTCCCTGCTTTGAGTATCCTCCATGGGGATCATATCGTCAGTGGTGCCCTCATCCAATAATTGCATGAGGTCCCTCAGTGCCCTAAAGTCCCGCATGGTGTATCCTTCCCATCTCGACTGTTCAATTTTGAGTTGATTACTCTGAATGGTATCTTTGTCGTACATGACCTTAAACGTTAAATTTCGTGCAAACATGTGTAGGTCTTTAATTACGTCAAAATGTCTAAAATTGTCCATTGGACAGAAACTAAGGCCCAATGATAGTACTTGCAATTGGGATTCACTTAGGTGGTAGCCTGAGAGATTTATTACTTCCAGTTGGTTCTCACTACTAAGAGTCTAGGTTCCCCGTCCTTTTGGTGTCTGTTGTGGTGACCCCTAAAAAATGGGCAGAGCCTGTTCCTGAATGCATTGCATCTGATAAGTGGGAATTGTGATCCCACTTGTGGTGTTAAATGTCGTCGGAGCATTATCAGCCCCTTGTGCATGTGAGCGTGGTGGAAGTGCATGGGCACTATCCCTGGGTGGGGGTGGAAAGGTTCTGACAGTGGGAAGTTGTCCTCGTGACCTTTGATTGTTTTACCCGATTGTGACAAGTGTTGAGTAGGTGAAAAAGCCTTCCGTTTTGGAGTCCCTTCAATTTTTTTAGAGGAGGGTGGCTTCCCCACTATGTAGAGGGCTCAGTCACAATACGGCTATATAAATAGGCCCCCATTTCTCTCTCTCATTTATTTAAGGTGTCACTGCTCTGCCTACCTCCTACTCAATATTGGGTACCAGCCCTTGCTCCATCCTGGTCATCAATAGGAAGGACCATACAGGCGGGGTGCCCAGATAGGCCCGCTCAGATACATACATGTCAGCTTGGGATATTGGTAATATTTTTATTCAAATAACTGATATACAGAGAATCATGACTATATGGATCATGTTTATTATTGTGTCCTTTTTAAATTATGCAGATTTTCCCTTCTCCTGAAGAAGCACCTGCGTGCGCGAAACGCTGAGTAACTGCCCCTCCACTATCAACCATTCCAACACCACCTACTGTTCTGTACTGCTTGATGTTCTATTGTTAATCATAACCAGATTATGCCTCTTTTCTATTATTTATTGGGCATTGTTCGGATCAAATGGTACCCAATAAGACATCTTCTGACATCTAAAGTATAAAAGACCACCTCCCCCTGATTTTTACCGTTCTCGCAAAAAGGTAAAGTAATTTCTTGTGATCTATGAAACTTTGAAGCCACTTCCAGATACATAGAATCTGGTCCTTATATTACCCTTTCTGGTCAAATAGAAAGATATGGATCTTTGATTGATAAGGCCCATAGGTCACTTACTCTTCTAGCTGAAGTTATTGCAAAAAGGAAAACCATCTTGAAAGTCATCCATTTCACTGAGGTCTCCTCTATCGGTTCAAAAGGTTCTTTAATAAGACCTCTAAGAATCAATGACAAGTCCCACGGCGAAAAAACCTTTTCCTGTATTGGCACTGATCTATTGATGGCCACCAAAAATCTAATTAGTGCTTCCTCAGCTAAACTAATGTCCAAAAATACTGACAAAGCAGAAATCTGAACCTTTAGTGTACTTACTGCTAAACATTTATCTGCTCCATCTTGCTGAAAAGCCAGAATAAGTGGTACAGAGGGAACTAAAAAAACTCCTCTCTTTACACCAGGAGGAAAAAAAAAAACTTTCCAAATTTTGTTATATAGCTTCCTGGTTACAGGCTTTTTGCTGGATAAAAGTGTATCAACTACTTTCTTGAAGCAACCTTTTTCCTCTTGGATCCGCCTCTCAAGATCCAAGCCATTAAATTAAAAAAGCTCCAGATTATTATACAGGATTTATTTATAGCACCAACAATTTGCACAGCGCTTTACAAAATGGAGGAGATAGTACAGTTACAATACAATTTCAGTACAATAGGGTTGGGAGGGCCTTGCTTGTGAGAGCTTACAATCTAGTATTCTCTGTCTGGCAATCCGATGGATTGGGTTTGGCGGTTGCCAAGAGAACGGTACTTACCTGACTGCATATAGTAGGCTTGTGGTGAACAACCAGACCTTGAGATAGCATATCCCGTCTGAGAGGGAACTGCCAAGGGTTTTCTAATGACCTCCTTTGGAGCTCTGAAAGCCACATCCTAGGATCAGTTGGCCAATTGACTGGCTCAAATTTTTGTAACCCCCAGGGAAGAAGAAATAGGAGATAAAGCATATGCTAGGGAAAAATTCCAATCTCGAGAGAGAGAGTGGATCCACACCCGGGAGTCTGCTTCCACTGAAAGGGAAAAAAATTCCGTTACCTTACTGTTTGACCTTGTTGCAAACAGGTCTATGTCCGGATATCCCCACCTGGAGACTATCTGAGCAAAAACTTCTTGATGAAGCCCCCACTCTCCCTGTCTGAGAAAATCTGCCATCACATAGTCTGTACCCTTTATGTAACCTGCCAAAATGGATCAAGTATTTGTTTCTACCCAATGCAGAATTTCCTGAGTTACATAGTTACATAGTATTTGAGGTTGAATAAAGACATTAGTCCATCAAGTCCAACCAAATTCCAGCAGCCTCAATGATCGGGTGCCCCCTTGATGATTCATTTAACCTACCGTCATCGCATTGTCTGAAAGAATCAACATTTCTTGGCCCCTTTTCTGTTCTGAAAATCTAATAGCGCCTCCTTCACCACTGACAATTCTCTGATGTTTGAGGATGCGTGCCTCAAAGTGTGGGACCAGGGCCCTTGAGTGTGTGCTCCCCACCCCCAGGAACTGGCATCTGTGGTTATGCAAATTGGAGAGAGTTGGAACCAAGGTCTCTCCTCTGCTAGAGTCTGAGGTTCAACCACCAAAGAAGTCTCAACACTTGGACTGATCGACCCCAGCATCGCTGTCTTCAAGCTGCGACAATGGATTCCCCTTTCTTCTTGGATCCAGAACGCCGTGCCGCAACGGCGTAGGGTCGCCTCTGGAGCGGCGACC
Organism: Nanorana parkeri; assembly: GCF_000935625.1. NCBI lineage: Eukaryota > Metazoa > Chordata > Amphibia > Anura > Dicroglossidae > Nanorana > Nanorana parkeri. The sequence continues at coordinate 33,779 of NW_017307207.1, forward strand.
CTACGCCAGGGGCCTTTCCGGTGAACGTTTCAAGAATATCCTCCTTTCGACCGAGCACCCCTGCCCGCGGGTCTCAAAAAGCGTTGTTTTGCCGATGTCGGGCGCTGGTGGGTTTTCCGTACCCGCGGCCCCGGCGTGTCGATCCCTGTCGCTTTCCTGACTGATGCGTTTGGCTCACACTGAAAACCGCATTTTCAGGCTGTAGAAAAATGACATTGGACACCAGGTGTCATCAAGGAGTCGACTTTACCATGCAGTTATACCATTGGCCACAAGATGTCACCGTTGCCTAAACTTTCAGTTCATTGCAGTGTAAGCATAAAAAAAACCAACAAAAACTAATTTGTATTCTCAGTGATTGCTTAGAAGTTTCAAAATACAATGACTGTTTGGAATGCACAATGAAGTGCAGCTTTGACACGATAAAAAGGATGTTTGCATCAGTTGGCGTTTGATTGCGAGGCATCGATTGTAATTTTGTTATTATACAGGATTTAAATAGCGCCAACAGTTTGCATAGCGCTTTCCAATAGAAGGAAGACATTACAATCACAATACAAATCAAGACAAGATGGTAAGGAGGGCCCTGCCGTGAGGGCTTACAATCTAAAAGGAAGGGGCAAATGATACATGAGGAGGTAGTTGTGTGAGGATGAATTGTCTAAAGGCAGTCAGAGTGGGAGATAGACTGACAGGTTGGGGTAGAGAGTTCCATAGGATGAGAGAGACTCTAGTGAAGTCCTGGAGGCAAGCATGGGAGGAGTTGATGAGGAAGCTGGAAAGCAGAAGGTCTTGTGTAGAGCGGAGTGGACGGCTAGGGTGATACTTTGAGACAAGGTTTGAGATATAGCCGGGGCAGAATTGTGGATGGCTTTGTAAGTGGTTAATATTTTGAATTTTGGGCTATTGGAAGCCAGTGCAGGGATTGGCAGAGGTGAGTTGCAGACACCGAGCGGTTGGTTAAGTGAATGAGTCTAGCAGCTGCATTCATGATAGACTGAAGGGGGGGGGATAGCCTGTGTAAAGGCAGGCTAATCTGGAGGGAGTTGTAGAATAGTCAAGATGAGATATAACAAGTGAGTGGATGAGTAATTTTGCGGTTTCATTGGTGAGGAAGGGGTGTATTTTGGAGATGTTATGAAGGTGAAAGCGGCAGGATTTGGATAGTGATTGGATGTGGGGAAGAAAGGTGAGGTCAGAGTCAAGGATGACATCTAGGACCTTGGCATGGGGGGAGGGCTGGATAGTTGTGTTAACAATCTCAAGGGAAAAGTTGGGGGAAGGTGCACGGGCGGGAGGAAATATCATGAGCTCAGTTTTTGAAAGGTTGAGTTTTAAGAAGTGTCGTGACATCCAGATTGATATGTCAATTAGTAGATTAGTGATATGTAAGGACACTGAGGGGGAGAGTTGTGGAGTAGAAAGATAGATTTGAGTGTCATCGGCATAGAGATGGTATTGGAAACCATGTGAGGTTATTAACTTGTAGGTAGGTGCAGTATGGCCAACGGCCACTAGATGCCCCCATGGGGCCCTGGAGATAGATGCAGCTCTGGCCTGGGGAGACTCTGTGTCCCAGGAGAGTTGATTTATAGGGGGCGCCCGAGAGGGGAAGGAGGCAGAGATTACAGGAAAACAGAAGTCTAGGACTGTTTGCAGAGTCTCCGGAGGGAGACTGTTTCTTGAACATAGGCTGGTCCACGGGAAGGACAGGACCAGGCCTAGGACTGTGTAGAGCTACAAAGAATCCCTAGTTTCCCCACAGGGGGAAACCCACCGTGCTAGGACTGACAAGGATGGGATTCCGGAGAATAGTGAAGTGTTAGAAGACTGACGATATTTGCCAGTGGGCCTATGGCCGAAGTAAGTCGTGGACTCTGGGCTGATGTACCTCTCTCTCTAAATTGTAACACCAAGCAAGTAACAAGAATTGTGCCGTCATCCCACCCGGGGGTGGCTGAAACGTATACTTTGTTCTGTTTATACCTTCAAGTAAAACCAACAAAAAGACTATCTGTGTGGACTGGTTCTTCTCCCTCCAACCTCTGAGAAGGTGGGGTTCTACCGGAGTGTGATGTTGGACTGTATCGTGGCTGTAACCATCTGAAGAGGGTAGGTGCGCAATGGGGCTATGCCTGACACAGGGTGCCGTTTATGGTGGCCTTTCTCCCTAAGGGGGAGGAAGCGCCGAAGACAGCAGAGGCGGTTGAAGCCATGAGGCCCTGTGTACGCAGTACTACACGTGAGGGAGTGTTTGCACGAGGCCAAGGCCGTGGCCCCTGACCGTGGGGTGTCTGGTTTCGAGTTGCATGCACGGGGTTACACAGCCAACACTGGGAACACACACGCAACACCCCGAGAGTGGACCCCGCCTACAAACTGACCAAGGGAGGAGGTGTAGATAGAGAAGAGAAGGGGTCCAAGGACAGAGCCTTAGGGGACCCCTACATAAAGCAGAAGAGCAGGGGATTTGTAGGTGACATTAAAAGGAGTGCTTAGATAGGTAGGAGAAGAACCATGAGAGAGCAGAGTCTTGTAGGCCAAGCGAGTGGAGTTTTTTGAGGAGGCGGTGGTCAGTGTCAAAAGCAGCAGAAAAGGTCTAATAGCAAGAGTAAGGAGTAGTGGCCATTGGTTTTAGCTATTAAGTCATTAGTGAGTTTTAGGAGGGCGGTTTCAGTGGAGTGTAGGGGGCCTAAAGCTGGACTGTAAGGTGGCGGCTCAGGCAGCTGTAGAAAAGGTGAATGGGAGTAAGGCGATTGGTCTGAGATTGTTGAGGTCGGTAGGGTCCATTGAGGGTTTTTTGGGTATTGAAGTGACCAGGGCATGCTTTAGAGGGGAGGGAAAAATGCCACTAGAGAGTGAGAGACTGAAAATGTGAGTAAGAGAGTGTAGGATAGAGTAAGAGGGTGACTGAAGTAGTGGCAAGGGAACAGGGTCCGGGGTGGGGGGCGCCAGCTGGGAGTGCGGATGTGGTAAAAAGTGGCCAGACAGCCATGTTGGGTGAGGGGGTGTTTGTTGATGGCCAAGCTTGTCTATAACACCACCCTTGGCCTCAACCTCCTGCTGTCTTGCCATCCTTACCTACAGTGCAGCCCCCCCCCCGTTTCCCAGCACCCCTACTTGACTGCCTATGCCACAACACCCCTCTTGCCTGGCCATCCTTACCCACTGCGCAGGGCCCCCTTTCCCCAGCACAGCTACTGAACTGCCTTTTTGCCCCCCTATCCCCCTCTTGCCTGGGGGTGCTGGGAAAAGGGGGAGCCTGCACTGTGGGTAAAGATGGCCTGACAGCAGGGGTGTTGTGGGATGGGGGGAAGGTTAAGTTGGGTGCTGGGAAAAGGCCTGTGGGTAAGGATGGCCAGGCAGGAGGTTGTGGGCAAGGGTGGTGTTGTAGACAAGCGTGGCCATCAACAAACACCCCCTCATCCAACATGGCTGTCTGGCCACTTTTTACCACATCTGCACTCCCAGCTGCCCCCCCTTATCCTCAGAAACCCCCACGGTCACCTCCATGGCACCCCTACCTCCAGCACGACTTTTACCTGGCCTTTTCAGCTCGCATGGACACAATCTCCACTACCACCCCCTCATTACTTATCACATCACCCACAGCTGTCCCTTACCAACCAATAAACCCCAGCTTCCTCTATTTACCCACAGGACCATAGTCACCCCCAGATGGGACACCTTCCTGATAACACCATTTGTTGTCCTTATCCGGAGAGCCTGCTAACACCTGACCTCTGTCTGGCCACCCTCACCTGAAGGCCACCTCCCCCTTTTGGGCACTATTAGCCAGGAGACCACTATAAGCTGCCAATCCTTCCCACACACCTCCAAGCTCTTATACGGCCATGCTGCCTTCCTGACAAACACCACTTGTTCACTTATCCAGAGAATCATATCAGGCACGGTAACGACCAAGTCAAAATAATGGCAGGGGAGTGTAAGCAATAGTCAGTGAGTCAGCGTGCACTTGGCATTTTCGGCTGACACCTGGAATTCAGTACTGCCTGCTTAAACTCCTTTTTTGGGGGGAATCACATACCAATTCAGCCAGTGGCGCAGCATGTATTGCGACAAGTCTAAAAACCACCAGGTCTTGAGTTCAAATCTGGGAGTTGGCCTGAAAAAAAATGAGATCAACTAATGAAGTTCCAGATGCCATCTTTGGAGCCATGGTAAGTACAGCATGTAGTTGAAGGGGTCTAGGACCTTGTTTGGTGCTGTGGGTCATAGGAAAGGTGGTCACAGAACTAGGGATGCACAGATACTTTGAGTACCAGTGCAGATACTTGGCTTTTTCATGAGAACTACCAGGGTTGCAGCGGTTGCAGCTGGGACCTGGCTCTGGCACTCAACCGCTGTCCTGAAATCATTAGTCTGTATTGTTTTAGAAAAACTGTCACATGACAATAAACAAAAATGTACCAGTACTCGTACTCGCAAAACTGGTATCTGTGCATCCCTTTATTTATATTTATAAAAACAAAATCCTACATTAAAACAGAGATGTACAAATCCCAGGAGCTCCATACAAATGACAGCGGCCTCCTAACTTCTGAATTTTTCTCTAGTCTAGTTTTGGAGCTCAAAAGTATCGGTACTTGTACCAAGTACTGTACTTGGTATCTGTGCAACCCTATACAGAACAATGCCCTAATAGGGTACTGTTGTGGGGGAGTTGGTAAAGATGGCCATATAAAAGGCCTGGATGTGGGTCCAATGTGGATTTGGATGGCCAGATGTCAGGCTAGCCAGCCTGGGGGGTGGTCAAGTACAAGCAGGGTTGCTGGGAAGAAGGGTTGCACTGTGGGAAAGAATGGCCAGATGGGGGAGTGGGGCAACAAGGCAGTCACATAGGGTTGCTGGGAAAAGGAGGGGCCAGCTGGGAGTAGCACTGTGGGTAAGGATGGCCAGGGAAGAGGGGTGCTATGGGATAGGAGGACAAAAAGGCATTCAAGTAGGGGCTTGGGAAAGAGGGGAGCTGTGGGCAAGGATGGCCAGAGAGGGGTATAGGGGGTAAAAAGGCAGTCAAGTAGGGGTGCTGGGAAAAGGGGTGTCCAGTGGTGTGGGAAAGGCGACGTAGCTCAGTATGTCAGCCTTACTTAGCAAGCAAGTCTTCAGAGACAATCACACGCCCCTATTGACATGTGAAGTGAATAACATTAATTTCCCCCCCAAAAAAGGATAGAACCCATCCCAAAGCCTGATGTTTGAGCCTTCTAGCACCTCTGATCTGCCATTACCCTAGTGGAAAAACCTCACTACTCCCACCTGTGGAGGAGGCAGATTCCTGGTAAGCCAACACTGCAATAGCAGTAACCCAAGGCAGCAGTTGGTAAGAGATCTGAACCGCAGGGAAAAACACCAAATTTAAAAAAAAAAAAAAAAAATAGAGGGCAGAGGGAAACTCCCTACCCACCCCAAAATGTGACCCACAGAGGGAAGGGGCCGAGATGGTACCTGGATAGGGAGAAGCCCTAAATAGCCACACTCCAGAGTGCCAGCTGATCAGCAGTGCAGTCACTTAAATGGAACATGCCCCAGCTGGGCTTTAACTGCCTGACTGGCATAAACCCCAACAGGGGTCTCAGGTGCACTGCAATGGACGACACCCCTGCACCATTACCCTGTGAAACTACACACAGCAAAAAAAAAAGTGCTAAGGAGGGTGCCCCATGCAGGACCCAGTGGCTAAGCACAGGCCTACAGCATACGGAAACTTGCTGGAAGAATTTTGAGTAGAAAGAGGATGCGATTTCTGAGGGGAAAAAGGGAGGCGTCTATAAGACATGTGCACCGGCAAATAGTTTTGTATCAATTCAGATTTTCGTTTTTGTTTTTTGGGATTCAGGTCCGAAAAGTCAATTCGCTTCGGGATTCGGACGAAATTCATTAGCAGTAGTCTGTACGATTTGTTGTTTCGTTGCAGCAAAGTGACATTTAACACCTTCATGACTGAGCTTGTTTTTAGTTTCTGTTCGTAAATGACTGACACACTTTTGACATTTTTGCTGTGTGATTCTTCCACGTCAGTAATATACTTTCTTACAAAGTGCACCCACACATATTATATATTGTTTTTTAGAGGACAGATAGGGCTACATATTTATATCACATATGTGCGTCTAACGCCTCACTTAGGACAAATAAAATATAAAAAAAGAGGAAAAAACCGTTTAAAAAAAACACTTTTTTCCCAGTTTTGATTTGTAGTATTTTTTTTACAACACCAGCACAACTAAAAAAATGCAATAAATACATTCATTTATTTGTCCCTTATTTTTTATTTTTTTTACACTTTTCACTTTTTTTTAAACTTAAAAATGTTATTTTATTTATTTAATTATATCAAGCAGTCATTGTGAATTAATCTCACTGTTACTGCTTGATAAATTAATACATTTTTGGTTATTATCAGGCTGCTTCAAACTTCAGAACAGCCGATAATAAGTTAGTGACACTGATCCTGCAGCAGTTCAGAATTCAGCTGTCACTAAAGGTTTTCTGATTGTTGCAACAACGATCAGCAAACTGAAACATTCTTCTTTCAGGAATACATTATGTATCTATTGGTGAAAGAAAAAAAAAAAGCCAGTATAGCTTGAGAGAGATATCTCTCTCGATCTATACGAGCTGTCAGAATGCCTGCAAAAGCTTTTGCCAGCATGTGTGTCCGCTCTGCTTTGACTCTCAGACACCCGATATTAAGGTATCGGGTGTCTGAAAAAGGTTAACCCTTTCATTAATGAATGCCTCTGAAGTAAGGGCATCCATTAATGAATGTTAAAAGCTGATTCTCAGCGGTTAACAGCCCTCTAAAGCAGCAAATAACTCGTCACGTACAGTGTACGTGACGAGTCATTTGGTCCCTTTGTGGCTGGACATACAGTGTACGTCTCGTCACGAAGGGGTTAAGAATATAATAATTTATGTCACTTTGCTGCAACAAAAATTTGTCCACAAACCAAAATGCGTGCAGACTACCACTAACGAATTTTGTCCGAAATTTTAGTTTTTGAAAATTCAGATTTGTTTTCATTTGTCATGTCTGTTATTCTGAAATATTCTAATCTTCAAATAACAAAAAATGTGTTTGAAAACACATTTTTTACTAAACGAATCGCACATGTCTAATGTCCATCGCCTAAAGACACTGGCAAAAACCTGAAACACTAGGAGTGGACGGGGTTATACAGGACTGTCTTAAAGTTTTGAGTGATTGGCCAGGGTCCATCACCCAAAGATAGCTGCATAACCCAAACTGTTGAAGAATTAACTTCCTGTGGCCTGTGATGTACAATCAAGGAGTACAGATTTCTCAAATGCTAGGTTTTAAGTTAATATAGTTTAAACTCTAGTTATGTTGCAAGAAAACAACCACCCAACCCCAAAATGATGCAAGAAAATCATAGCTCTGATTACCTAGAACAACAACAGTAAGTGGAGCTATGTAAAATTCAACCAAGCAGAACATAGATATCAGACAGCCCACAATACTTTTGCTCAACCTATGGGGCTGTGTGCGATTGGGATTTTTAGGTGTACATCAAGTGTATTATAAAAAGGAAGATTGTATTTTTTGGTTCTGTATAAAATCTATACATCAAAACAAAAAAACGTTTTAAAACATAAATACCACACAAGCTAAAATTATAAATGAATAGCAGATGTGTTCCAAAGAATGGTAACATTCCTCATGCCATAACTGCACCCTAAAATCAGCAACTACTTCCTTCATATATAGTTAGATCTGAGAGAAATGCTGAGAAAGCATGTGGGAAGATATGTATTTAAATATAGTCTATTAGAAGTGTAAGATTATGGTGATCTCATATGGATGGCGTGAGGAAGGGAAAATAATAAGTATTATGTAATTGAATAAATATATACCATATTTTTCGCTCCATAAGACGCACTTTTTTCCCCTCAAAAGGAGGGGGAAAAAGTGCCTGCGTCTTATGGAGCGAATCCCGACGCCTGAGTTTAAGGAAACTATTTTAACGTATTTAAATGTATATGTATAAATGTTATTTGAAAAAAATTAATAATAAATATATATTGAATAACAAAAAATATGTATATAGAACTAGATTTAAAGCATGTATGGGTCACTTGACAATAGCATGACAATGTCTCCAAAAACTATTTAGTTCAAGGGAGGAACGTGTACAGCGTAATATAGCATGGCATGTTTCGAAGACAATCTGCTAATTTTAAATGAGTGTGCAATATCCATTTTGTCTGAAAACGGTCTGAGAGAACCATGACAATCATATCCTTACTTGCCAAGAATCAAATAATGGGGAAGAGTGGAAACCTTATGGCTGGAGCTAGATACGATGGACAAAAGCCGTAAACTTCTCGTGGGTATTTTGCTATAAACCTCCAATTATAGGGAAAAAGGGAAAGGTCAACCTTCACTCCCAGATAGGAATAGCTGGGAGAGAGGGCAATGTAGTCGTAATGGGTGACTTCAATTACCAAGGCATCAATTGGGCCAATGGAACCTCGGGTTCGGCGAAGGCGGGGCGATTTCTGAACATTTGCGAGACAATTTCATGGACCAGATGGTGGAGATTCCGACCAGAAAAAATGCCATCCTAGATCTAATTGTCACTAATAATGCAGAGTTAAAAAATCGAGGATATTGTAATTGGGGAGTCACTGGGTAAATGTCATCACAATTTGATTACTTTTAATATTGAATACAGAAAAGGGAAGTTGGCTGGACGGACTAGAACCCTAAACTTCAGAAGGGCCAACTTTGATAAGCTGCGCAACCTAGTGGGGGAAATAAAATGGGAAAACTTATTTCACAACCTAAACACAGACCAGATGTGGGATTTTTTTAAAAACACACTACATACTGCTACTTCAAAGTGTATACCTTTAGGGAGCAAAAATAAAAGATCAAAGACTAAGTCTATATGGCTTAATAAAACTGTAAAAACAACACGTCAAGGACAAGAGAGCGGCATTTATAAAATATAAGACGGAGGGGACGGCATTGGCGTTCCTTAACTACAAAGAATGTAACAAAAAATGCAAACTAGTAACCCGGGCAGCTAAAATTGATTGCGAAAAGCATATCGCCGCAGATAGTAAAAAGAACCCCAAAAAATTCTACCAATATATTAACAGTGAAAAGGTGAGAAAGGAGCAGATAGGCCCAATAAAAGGAAGAAAGAAAGCGGGAAGCTAGTCACAAACGACAAGGAGAGGGCCGAGGCGCTGAATGCTTTTTTCTCCTCAGTATACACTCGGGAGGGTAACGGGTTTGACACACATGATAAAACTCCCAGTTTAACTCAAAATATACCCCAGTGGTTGACGGAAACCGGGATACAACAAAGACTTAAAATGCTCAATGCAAACAAAGCAGTGGGTCCGGATAACCTGCACCCCAAGGTACTTAAGGAACTAAGCCAGGTTATAACTAGACCATTAATCCTTATTTTTAAGGACTCCTTAATGACTGGTAGGGTCCATAGTGATTGGCAGAGGGCTACGTTAGTCCCAATATTCAAAAAGGGGGCTAGGTGCCAACCTGGGAACTATAGGCCGGTCAGTCTAACATCGGTAGTTTGTAAAATGCTAGAGGGCATAATAAAGGATTAAGAGCCGACCTGTGACAGTCTCATTGTCACAGGTCGGCTAGAACTATGAGGTGAGTGAAAAGCACTCATCTCATAGTTCTCCTTTAAGCACAAAAGAAAATATAGTGATCCTGTCAGAAATCCAATAAACTCCTAACTTCTTGTAGTGAGCCGACAGTACAGTGCCTCTGTTGCGCCATCACCCCTGC
>NW_017307207.1:43603-50462 GCF_000935625.1 Nanorana parkeri
GGTGTTCTGCTTTCCTGTCCTAACCTTTTCCCAGCAGCATCCTGTTCAAGCACCCACATCCGTACTGGAACTCCTAAGTCTATAGACACAGGCTCAACATGCAGGCATTGTCACATCAGTCTGTAATTCAAATGGGGAGCAAGCATCCAAGAAGAGACACACTAAAATTAAATAATTTAACCCCTTGCTGTCTGGAGCAATTTGTTATCATTTGCACACACACGAAATAATCTGAACTTTTGGCTAGAGAACAGCTTCAGACCCCCAAACACACAATGATATCTTTTCTGAAAGCAGTAGTTGCAATTTTTTATGTCGCATGGCATTTGCGCAAATGTTTATCAAACCTGTATTTACATAGTTACATAGCCCCCCCCCCCACCTTCTCCCACCTCTGTCCCTCCTGAACAGGTTATACCCCTCTATATTAGTAGCCCAGTCATGCGTGCTGTCCAGCCAGGTTTCCGCTATACCCACTATGTCGAAGTCCTCTTCAATTAGCCTAATTTCAAGTTCCTCTAAGGATAAAAGGATTTCAAGATCCTTTTAGGATAAAATGCACTAAAATTAAATTTAGTGCACAGAAACAGAATAGAATAGAATACCCAATTTTTTGGTAAAATATAAAAGATGGGGTCGTCGGGTAAAAAGATACCAAACATGTCAAGCCATAAAAATGTGTTAGCCTGTGAAGCTGCAAAAAACTTAAATACCCCAAATTTCCCATAGGGGACATTGTAAACGCTTTTACCGCTCATCAGTTTAGTGCAAATAATGATTAATGGCTCTAGAATTATTGCTGTAATTGCAATTTTCGTTTTTGCACGTAGGTGCACCGACGCATGTTTGCGTATGTATGTGCATGCATGTGGGAGAGGCTTTTAAAAATCTTTTTTTTTTTTTAACTTACCTTATTGATATTACATAGGGGGCCAACAAGCCCCCTAATAGATAGGGTGGGACAGGTCCTCTTTATGAAAACATCAGGCTAACGTCACCTAGGGACCCCAAAGAAGCGTAATACACAGTGCCTCACCATACAAACGAACCTGCGGCTGTATAGACACTGGATCGCTTGTACATTAACAGCCATCGCCGGCTGTTTAAAACGACACCAGCAGCAGCAGCCGTGTTATTGGTTTAACCACTTCTGCGGGCCGCCGTATATGTACCTATTGTGGCCCGGAAGTGGATAAGTGGCATCAAACAGAACACAATACCATTCTACCCAACGATCTCCCAAAACGTTGCACATTTACTGTGCTTTTCTTTAACCTAAAATATCTATCTAGAAAATAGTAATTTGTTTTATGAGCTCAGAAAATATGGCAGTTGGCAGTTGACCCCCACCTTATACTTAACTTATTTTCTAGGTTTAAAAAAAAGAAAAAAATACAAACTTTAGCATGCTTAAGGCTTTGTTTTGCATTAGTGACACAACTTCAGCTTTTAGAATGATTTTAATCCTGCTGGTACCACATTTAGTACAGTCCGTTTTCTGTGTTTTTTGTTTTGTTTTTTTACAACAAAAGATGCCTCAAAACAATACAGATCATACAATACAGAAACATTGCAATGTCATAAAAAGCAATGCTTAGTGGCAAAAAGTCTCTAATCCTAAAAGGAAATACCTTTTAGATAATAGACATAGCACCATAGAGATTACCAACCCAGGATGACACAAATAGCTAACTAATGGGAGTGCATATTCAATGAAGGCAAATCATAAACAATTTGGGCAACACATGTCTACACGGAGATGGTCATCAAAAGCTTTTTGTACCTTTTAAAAATAGAGGTTAAAGACACATTACATAAAATTTGATGTCAACCTGCTTTAGAGACTAAGGCAAACTGGTGTGTTAATTCAAAGAGGGACTTGGGAAGGGATGATAACCTAGACCCGGAAAAGCTGTAAATCCTGCAATTTCTTTATCTAAGCTTTGGAATCACTGACGGAAAAGGAATGATATTTTATTGGGAGTTGGGCTTTTTAGTTGGACTCATCACTTGCTGAGGATGCAATGTCCAGATCTATAGACCCATTTGTTACGACAAGACGCAGTCTTTTGGAAGGTGTAAAAGGACTAAAGGTCACATTTTTTTTCTTGCTGCTATTAGTCAAAAGTTCAGACTGTGGGGAGATGAACACACTTTTGTTAGAAGCTCCCTCTGTAAATGGCACAGGACACATTTGTGCTTCTGAAACAGAGACTTTTCTTTTTAAATTGTTGTTTAGACTAAGTTCTACATATGGCTTTAAAGACAACTTGGGATCTGACTGCATTTCCATGCTGAGCAGTTTATGAGGAGCAGAGTGGTGCCTTTCAAGCCTACTGCTTTGATGTTTACCCGTCACTTTAACGTGCCCATTAAAGTCTAGATGGGTAGTCTGCCTCTTCTTATGAGAAGCGCTCTTCTCATTTAGGCCTTTAGACATTATGGGTCTGGATTGTAAAGAGAAAACTTTATTTGTGTATGTTCTTGTACTATGTTTCACATTGATACCAACTGGTTCAGTTAAGGAGCTGTTTGCATCCATGACCTGACTTTCAATAGCATTTGTTGCTAGCACCGCCTCATGTGTAATTCCAGTAAATGGCTTTTGATTGTAGCTACGCTTATGCTTTCCGATATCGGAGTGGAAAGCGCTTGCTGTGCTTGAATATTCAGGCCCTGAAACTCTGAATTTGCTCAAGTTCACTGTGACATAATGTGTTAAACCAAACTGTTTAGGAGACATAGAATCTGAAAATGTTAAACGGCTTGAATTTTCATTTAGATTCACAGTGCTTTCAGGTAAGGATCTAGCTGGTGGAAAGTTATCAGCTTCCTGCATTTGCGAGACCACATTGGAACATAATCTATTAGAGTCTAAAGGAGATACAAGAACATCCAACGCTGGTTGAACCATGGAGGTATGGGCACCATTTGCGTTCAGTCTGTCAGAGTTTGAAATGAAATTGGATGCACAGTTTTCATGGTGCTCTATGACCTCTATATCCAGTTCATCCACACACACGCTGGTACTGGCTGAGGGGCATTCAGGATTTAAACACTCCTCCATTACACTATGTTCATTAAAAAGTACACAATTCAAAGTATGATCTTTGGCGTCTTTCTCCAGAGTGTCCGTTTTGCCATGTAGAGATGTTTGAGATGATTTGTGCAGAACATTATCAGAGCCTTGGTAAAACCTTAGCCGATCAGGACTTGCATTTTGCCGTCTAAGTCTCACCACAGGTTCTTTACCCAATTTGCAGCCATGGACTTCACATGGGGTTGCTGCAGCTGAAGAGTATCGACTACATTTGATGGAATTGTGCAGATTTATGCGTACGTCTCTTATAATGGTCCCTGGAGGCAATGCAAACTTCACTGGCCTTTGTTGCCTGTAAAGAAGAGAACACTGGGCTCCATGGCAAGAGTGGAAACACTGAGATGAAGCTGACGACCTGAGACGTGGCTGAAAAGTGCTATTCTTGCAGTTTCCAGGGCTCTTTTTGAGGCTTGGTGACGATCTACATCTTAAACCTTTAAAAGAAAATACAGTTATGTAAACAAGAATAACAGGCACCATATCATTATGCAGACTAAAGAATGCTAAAGAATGGTACAAAAATTAAGTATTCAAAACAGTAAAAACACAAAAAATTACAAATACAGCAAAAAAATACGAAGTGTGTAGAAAAATAATCTATAGCTATTAGTTAATTTCTCATTTATACATTTTGCACAGGATACACTGGCACAAAAAGATACGGTTCTACAACATATTTAGGACAACAAGCTTGCCAAAGTTTGATTCTTCTGTCAAAGGAGTTTTGGGCCAATGTTGCTCTGACATTAGCTGTCCCTTCACCAGATTTAAAGAGAATGCGTAAGACAGATGGGTACTGGTTGTCTGCACCCCGACTCAGCGGTTGCCTTCCCTTTTACATACTTAAGACTGGGCATGGCACACGTAAAGTGTTGTGAAGAGGTCAAGACTGAAAACGCATCCTTGGTGCGTGTATTCTGTCCTAACACTTATGTTGCCACTGAAGATAATGATCCTTGTGTATAAAAGGTCTGGAGGAAAGTTTTGTTTTTTTAAAAAGGTATTGACTACAACTTTGCTTTTCCCCATTGCTAGCAAAATGAGAACTGTGATTTGCTCAGCATGCTATAAACTAAACTTTCATATTTTGTTTTTCATGGTCTCATACTTTTGTCTCAGAAACAAAAAATGGGTATGTAATGTACTCCCCGTCTCCAATTGCGCACAATGAAAGTACGCCAAATGAGAACAAGAAATGCATGTGATCAACATAGTAAAATTCTAAGCATAGTCCTATCAGCAAGTGCAGGGGTTGGAGATTTAACAAACTATGTAAAACACACCTTTTAAATAAAAAAACTAGAAAATGTGTGCATGTCCCTAAATTGAGTAACTTTGGGAGTGGATGCAGGCTTCTCTAGAACCCACTATATAATTTTTGGACAGCTTTATATTGTGTTATACAGGTGACAAATAATAATAACTTAAAAGAATTCAAGCCAAACTTATTTTAGGCTTTAGTTCTCTTTTGGGTCACAGGAGTATATTTGCGAAATATACTCCCGTGAACCAATGTCAGCATGTAGTGGGACAGAGCCGTGCTGCAGCCAGGAAGGATCCAGACAATATTGTTGGGATCCACCCGGCTGCCTGATGAGGCATAGCCAGCTGTCAGAGCTAGAGCCAGCTGTCCCCGCCCCTGTCTGTCCCTCCAGTGAGCGCTGGATGAACAGAGGGGAGGGGGGAGGATCCGGGCATGCGGGGAGCAGGGACTGACTGTCATCACTCTCTGCAGGGAGAAGCCATGAGCAGAATGTTTAGCAGTTTAAGGTTGCTCAGTTCTCAAGCTATAGAGCCGGTGCGAGACAGCTGCAGTATCACACGCCAGCTTAAACTATTAGGGAAAAAAAATTACATTCCCAATAGTTCTCCTGAAGCCAAAACCTTCACTTTAGAGTGAGGAAGGGTTAGAACTTTTAAATCTCCTCTGTGGGTACACAAATGGAATGTCTATTCTCTAGACCAACAATGAGAAATAATCACCTTCATAAGCACACAATAGGAGGGAGAGACATTCTATTTGGCATACCTCCCATATGAACCCACACCATTGAGCTTGCCAGACATGTGGTGGTCGTTTGGAGCGTTCCCCCTAAGCCAAAATCCCTTGTATGACAAAAAGTCTGCACCACAAATTAGAGGTGCACCGAAATGGAAATTTCAAAACCGAAATAAAAATAAAAAAATATGGGTCAGGCCGGAACCGAAAATGTTTTATTTTCATTTTTTATAAATGTTTTAATTTAATATTTTTTATTAATTCATTTAATATTTTTATTTTCTACTTTACTTTTAGGAGCTTTGGGAAAATATTAGGGGTCTAAACAGACGCCTGATATTTCCCTTTTAAAATAGAAAAAGAGAGTGAGGACACAAGTCCTCAATCTCTTTTTCTGTATTCCCCGTTATCAATGAACAGGAATCCTTGATACCGAGTGTTCCTGTTTATTCATAACATGAGGACAGAGTGTGTTTATTATAACCACATTTTTTTGAATGAACAGGAGGTGATGTAGATCACTTGCCATTCATTCATAATTGAGGATATATTCAACATACTATGTCCTCAATTGTGTACAAACACTCAGCGATCGCTGAGTGTTTGCACTTTCTCTCCTTCCCGACATCTGTAACAGGCGGCTCGGCGGGGCAGTGCAGGGAGGGGAGCTCAGCCTCCTGTGACAGCGCGGGCTGTCTCCACCGCCACACCGCTCTGCCGGACTGTGATAGGAGGCTGAGCGGTGTGGGAGGAGAACCGCCGGCCGCTGAGTGCTCTCCGCCCGCTCGGCCGTCACACTTTCTCTCCTCCCCGCTGGGACATATAGCAGCACCCAGCAGGGAGGAGCCGATGTATCGGCACAAAAATGGCACTTTCGGCATTTTGCCAAATGCACAATGAAATAAACGGACATAGGTCATGCATAAAAAGCCTTTAATGCTATGCTAAATAACTTGAGTGCAAGGTGGAAAACCCCTCTAGGAAAAAGTGACAAAGGGTCTGGCATCCGTAGGGAAGCAAACTCCACGCGTATCACAATCGCCCACCACATTGCCATGAGTTTATTCACCATGTGCTGTTCATTGTGCGGTATATCTCTTGTATTATTTCACGCATTGGCTTGAGCGCTTTTTTTTTTCTCATAGGACCCAGATCATTCCAGCAGAGGTCTCTCTTGCAGCTACTTTCACATCATGTTTTAGTTGTGTTGGAACATTTGTATGTGTACAATTGCATATTTATGTGCGTCTTTAGACACAAAAATTGTAATAAAGCTATTTTGTATTACAGTCTTTTAACGCCAACATCAGTGGTGCTTTGTCATACTAGGGTTTTGGTTTGGCATGGCCAGCAACACAATCCTGACAGACGTTTCTAAGCCTTTCCCACTCACATGACAGGAATGGATAATGGATGGGCAGTAATGAGGGACGGGAAGGAAAAGAAAAAAAAAAAAAACACCCAGAAACCAAGCTGGATTGGCTAGAGAAGTAGAGAAGGCAGCGAGAACAGATTATAGAAAGCAAGTGGGGAGTAAAGAAGGAAGTGGGAGCCAATTTATGGATATAAAAGGGAAGAGATGAGGCAGGAGATCACCTAGCCTAAGAAACAGAGTAGACCGTCATGCAAGTGCTACCGCCCCCCAACCACCTTTCTAAAAGGCAGTAAAAAGAAAAACAACTGTTCATACCCACTTCTCCAGAAGCTTAATATGTAGAGGCAGCTTTCATAACCAGCCAGTACACACTAAAGTACAGGGA
>NW_017307207.1:50580-54050 GCF_000935625.1 Nanorana parkeri
TCACATGTGCTCATTAACCTAGCTTCACTGTAGCAGGCAGGGGCTCACCCAGGTCCACTCACCTGACAGCCATTGCAACTCTGCAAGGGACTGCAAGAGGAGATAGACTTCATGGCAAGGTACCGATGACAGTAAGACAGAGTTAGGGGCTAAGTTGGGGTTATGAAATGAATTAAAAAAATTGGCTAGTAAGACCATCTTCATCCCACATAACTAATATAAAATCAGTGTTACAATGGGGTCACCGTTTAATCTACCTCCTTTAATTTTTTTTTTTAATTGCTATGTTTCAATAGGTCGCCAAAATAAAAGATACAAACAAAAAAAAAAAAAAAGGGAGAAAAGATGACTTACTTAAGACACGTTTCCTCTTTCGCGTAGTGCCACGCTGGGTTTGTCTGTCGCTTTTACCTTGCAACCTTCTCAGGCGACCATCGGTTTCTCTGAGCCGGTATTTCTCTGATGAGGTAGATTCACATGGCCCTTTCTTCTGCAGTAGAAATGCTCCCTCCCCTTTTCTGAAAGAAGCAGAACTTAAAATGCACATGCATGCAAAAAAACGATCGAAAACTTTGCACCAGTGACAAAGATATTGCAATAAATAATGTATGCCATAACCAGATCGCTGCACACATTAGAATCCCCATTTTATGGCTGAAAATAATACATTTCCTGAAAGTAGAGACACTGTGGAATACAATGGCGGCAGCTACAAATTTGTATGTTACACGATTAGTGTGACCTTCTAAAACCACAAATGTGTCAGTCAAAAAGATTTTAGTGCACAAAAAACACAATATAATGCTCAAGTTTGTATTTTGTTAAAATATAAAAAAATAAGGTTGTGCTGAATAGATAGGTACAGTACCCCAAATTGTCCATAGGCGACGCTTACTGAAACTGATGGCCTGTACATTGAATGTGTATATTGGCCTTAGAATTATTGCTCCCACTCCAAGTACATGGTAATAGACAAAACGTGTGGCCCAATTGTCGTTTTTAAACATTTTGTACGCCAATCTATTTATTTGCATTAGTCTGCAGGGGCCTTTACATTTTTTTTTTGTAACTATTTAAAATAAAACATTTTTTTTTACCTCAACTTAATTGCCATCACATAGGGGGCTCACAGATTACCAGACCCTGGAAATGATTAGGTGGCTTTTACAGCCGCCACAAAACTTTCCAGTGTAAAGCCGCCAGTCTCCCGGCAGCTATACTGTTTATAGGGGCCAGCTACTGACGGATGGCAGATGTGGGTGGCAGCGAAAGGGTTAAAGGGCAGTAGTGGTGGGTTTATATGTACTGTATATAGTAAAATTCTCAACTATAGTGGACAGTGAAATCTGGGGTTCTCAGATGTTTCATTTGCAGTGTTAAGGTGCCCATACACTGTACGATTCTCGTACGAGAATCGCGGGAAATCCCCCGATCGTACTGTGTATGGAAGGCATGTAACCGTTTCTACTGTATGGTCACACGTCTTCCGTCGAACAAGCAGGCTTGAAAACCCACCGGGAATCGTACGATTCTCGGTGGGTTAGTGGCCTGCTTGTTCGACAACGGCCGAAGGGGCGGGCTTTCGCTGATCGCAAGTACAATCTGCCTGTCCAGGATGGGCAGATCGTATGAGCTTTTAATAAGCTTACGACCATCGCAAGACAAGTCTTGGGATGGTCGTAAGGTGTATGGGCACCTTAACACTGCATTCTGAATCCAGAAACATCTGCTCAGCCAGTCCGCTGTTTAGAAAAATCAAAAGCAAACATCTGACTGGCCATCATGTTTGCCCTCTGAAACATTTTTCAATTCAGCTGGCCACGCCATTTTTCCCATTGATTTGATTTTCAACTGCTGCGTTGCTAAAAGACCCCCCCAAACCATATATTTTCTGAAAGAGCAGGCCTGGTAGAATAAAAAGATGGTGGTACTAAATTTGTAGGCCATGCGATAATTGCGCAAATGTTTCTCAAATTAATATTAAACCGATAAAAACACACTAAAATCAGTGTCCGTGCACAAAAAATTATTTTCTGACTAAATCTAAAAGATAAAACTGTATTGAGTTAAATAACAAATATTTGCAAATTTGTAATTGCGCCTTTTTGCAAAAAGGTAAAAAAAATGAAGGTATGCAAAACTGTAAATAAGCGACTTATGTTAAAAATAGTTTTTACGCTGTGTTGGTGTTTGTGTTGTGATAAAATGATACAGGCGTATACACACAAAGATCACAACGCATGGCAATCAGACGATCACTCCGGTGTTTGCTCTGCACAGAGGGATTGTTAAATATCAATTATATTTATTGATCCCCCGCCCCGCTCCAGAGCCGCTGTCATCCGAAAACTCACAGGATGACAGCGGCTCCGATCAGAACACCGCTCGGCCATCCTGGATTGCGGCCAGCCGCCGTTTGCCCCTCCGCTGGGCAATTTTCATCGGATCCCCGCTGCCACAGACCCTACAAGTGGGGGACAGCAGCGGGGATCAGGATCAGCATGGAGCATCTTCAGGCAGGGATGAGAGACTCCAGGTGCCGGCGGGGGCGCCCGGTATTTTCGTTAATAGCGGTCATCAGCAGCTCACAAGCCGGTGATGACAGCTATTAATTTGAAGGGGACAGTCCGAGGAATAGTTCTAGTATAAGCTTATAGCAGAACTGTAAATGCCAGGTCCGTACGGCATACGTACATTGGCCAGCCGGGAACACTTTTGTTCCTCCGTATGCCCTACGTCCTTGGCAGGGAAAGGGTTAAGGGAGGAGTGTCTCTACTACAAGTAGTGACAGAAGCAGTGGTTTCAAGCAGACAGGTAAACTAAATTGGCAAAATATATATTTAGTATTTGCCATTATGCTCAAATTGTGCATAGTCAATTGACTGGATCAGTGTTGCTTTCCATAACCTGGACTTTTAATACAAAAATACACAGGAAGAGAAAAAAAAAAAAAAAAAAAAAAAAAAGAAGGAATAAGGGGTCCTGCTTCACCCCCTGCCCCTCACCTTTCACAAGTGCAGCACTCACACAACTCATTCTTCTCTCCGAAAAAACTGTCACCGTAGAAGCAGGTGATT
Source organism: Nanorana parkeri (assembly GCF_000935625.1). Taxonomy (NCBI): domain Eukaryota; kingdom Metazoa; phylum Chordata; class Amphibia; order Anura; family Dicroglossidae; genus Nanorana; species Nanorana parkeri. The sequence goes on from NW_017307207.1 coordinate 53,658, forward strand.
TCTTCTTCTGGCTTAATGTCCCTGAGAACTTTCACACAAGCCGTATTTCCTTCTGTAGGAACAAACTGAAAACACAGCAGAGGAAATTTGGTAAATTTAAAAAACAGAACAAGAATGAAAAGATACAGAGCAATTTCAGTTACCATTACAGCAATTAAAATACAGGAAAGGCATGTAAACAATTTTAAAAAAAGCCAAATCGGATACTTTAAAATGTGCACTCTTCATCTCATAGTCATTTTTCTATAAGAGCAGTACTAAAATCAAACTTGGATTGATTTCTTAACGGGGTCACCCCCTCTCCCTTCCAGTTCTAATGAATGAGTATGAAGTAAAAAAAAGAGACTATGGTGGAATTACTAATTTAACCCATTCACAACTGCTGTTTGTTAG
>NW_017307207.1:54066-57125 GCF_000935625.1 Nanorana parkeri
ATATATATAATAAAGCATTTATATAGTGCCAACAGTTTGTGCAGAGCAGGAGAAAAGTTCTCCTTCAGGTCCTCGTCTGTTGATTGACAATAGGCAGCCTGCTATTGCAATTTAAAATATCCAATAGCAGGCTGCCTATTGTTTCCAGCCGCTGGCGGGAGACTTGATGCCGGTGTTTTATCAATCCCTCGGGATTGATAGAACACCGGCAGCGGAGGAGGAAAGGGCCCGCAGCAAGAGAATGCAGTCACTTCTCTTGTGCTGGCTGCAGTGGTCTGTGTTCCCGCTGCCTCTGCCGATACAGGCGGAGAGAGCAGCGGGCATTGAAAGGGACACAGACTGCTGCAGCCAGCACCAGCAGGGAGGAGAACGGAGGATTATAATTGATTTTTATCGATTAGTTTCAGCTCTAGGATAACCCTGCCTACAACAATCATGCCTCCAGTCTTTGTGCGTGTCCTCAGGAGAGTGAACATGTCTTCAGCTCTGCTGTTTTGATGGTGGTAGACTTGATGTTGTAAGGAACAAGGAATGCTCAGATCTAGTAAACTGCACAACCCGATTATAAATAGGATTAATCTCAATAAATAAATATCCTGAGTCGCCTAGAGATGGCGGAAGAAGAAGCCAAAGTACCTTTATGGAGTTCGAACCAGTCCTTAAGATGCTATGACAAAGATAGACTTGCTCGGCCTAGAACGCATGCAGATAAAAGGAGAAGATATGCCATTTGATGAGCTGAAGCACAACATCCTTGTTGAGGTACAGGCAAGACCACCTTAGGCAAGAATTAAATCCCGGGCCTCAACACCACCATTTCCTTGCGTAAAACCAGAAACAGTTGTTAGCAGGATAAGGCTGCCAGTTCAAACACTTGCCTAACAACGGTGACAGACAAGAAACACCACCTTGTGGGTGAGTAGAGAGCATAGCTAAAACCAGATTCAGATCCCACAGAGTCACAGTGAAATAAACAGGGGAAACTACATGGTAAAGTGTCTGCACAAAGGTCTAACTTAGGGATGCACTGATATGGGCCGAAAATTGCACTTTTGCCATTGGCACTAATGCCGAAAGTGCCATTTTCTGGCCAATACAGTGGTGCATCCATTCTTTCCTCCCCGCTGGGCGCTGCTCTGTGTCGCTGCTCAGAGAAAACTGTCACAGGCGGCCGAGTGCTGTGAGCGGCCAGCATCTCTCTCACACCGCTCAGTCTCCTGTCACAGATCAGAGGAGAGCGGTGTGGGGCGGAGACAGCCAGCGCTGTCACAGCAGGCTGAGCTCAGGTCGCTCAGTATCCTGTAACGGTGTGTCAGGAAGGAGAGCGGGTACCAACACTCACAGGGTTATTCACAAAGGTTTGGAGACCTAGCTGAACTGGAAAGTGAGCTGAACTGGAGAATTTTTCCAAATGAGATATTTTGGTCTAGATTGTTCACTTCTCCAAACTCTTCACCCTTTTGTGAATAACCCTGTCAGTGATCGCTGAGTGTTTGTACATAATTGAGGACATACTGTAGTATGTTTGCTATATCCTCAATTATGATTGAATGGGAAGTGATCTACATCACCTCCTGTTCATTCATGATTGTGGATATAGTAAAAACACACCATCTCCACATGTTATGAATGAACAGGAACACCCAGTATAGAGGATTCCTGTTCATTTATAACAATGGCTGCAGAAAAAGATTTAAAAAAAAAGGACTGTGTCCTCAATCTCTTTTTCTATTTTAAAAAGGGAAATATTAGGGGTCTAAACAGCCCCCTGATATTTCCCTGAAGCCCCTAAAAAGTTTAAAAAATTTAATTTAAAAAAAAATGAATAAAAAAATGTAATAAAGTTTATAAAAAATAAAGTATTTTTAAACAATTTGAAAAAGTTAAAATAAAAACATTTTCGGTCTGACCTTTTTTTAAATTTCGGTTTCGTTTTTTAAATGTTCATTTCGGCACACCTAGTATAAATCAAGGAGTAAAACTTCAACCGTCTAAGAAATCAGATACACTGGGTAGAACTTTTCCTTTAAGCACAAAGAACCAAATGTTGCTCCAGACCCATCTCCCGGAAGGAGAGGATTCTTCTCACAGAGAAAACTCCTAGGAAGATAGCCGTGACTCAGACAAAGTAAGGAAACTGTCCTAGCTGTTCGCAGCGAAGGGGCGGGGTCCTGAGAATTGAGGATCACTGAAATGCCCTCGATCTTGAGAAGCAGACAAGGAAAAAGCTTCAGGGGAGGTAGGGCATAGATCAGGGTGTAGTGATCCCACAGAATCCACTTCCTCTGCTAAAGAACCCCTGCACCTGGAGACAAACCTGTCCAATTTGTTGAACCTGGAAGCCAGGAGGATCACATCTGGCATTCCACACATGAAACACAGATCTTGGAACACCTCCAGATGTAGGACCACGCTCCTGGGTCCAGATGCTGCTGGCTGAGGCAGTCCCACTGGCAACGGTTTTTAACTAGGATGTATATTACAGAAAAAGCGGGAACATTAACCCCTTCATGACTGAGGCCCTTTTTTCCATTTTTGCACCCATGTTATATTCCACATTTTAGGCCTGAAAATGACGTAAAACCCCCCAACATTATATATTTTCTGAATGCCAAGACCCTATAGAATAAAATGGTGGTAGTTGAAAATTTTTATGTTGCGCAATATTAGCGCAACTCCTTATTAAACCCCAAAATTTAGTGACAAATTTAATTAAATGCCCCAAAACACAACAAATTACCCATTTTTTTAATGAAATATAAAAGATGAGGTTACAACGAGTAAAACGATACCCAACATGCCCAGTTTACAGATTGCGTGCGACCGTGAAACGGCGAAAAACTGCAGTACCCCAAAAAATCAATAAAAGACACTTTAAAAGCCCCCACAGGTCATCAATTTAGAGATACCCCAAAATACTGGCCCTAGAATTATTGCTCTCACTCCGGCGTGCGCGGCGATACCCAACGTGTAGCGCGTTCGTCGTTTTCATGCGTAGGCGCACCCGACGCGTGTTTACGTGGCGACGCGCGTGCTCGCGGGGGCGGGGTACTTTTAAA
>NW_017307207.1:57353-74837 GCF_000935625.1 Nanorana parkeri
GGGGGGGGACGCAGAAGCGATCTGGCGACAGGTAAGTCGCCAGGATCGCTTCTGTTGTAAAGCCGACAGTCGGCTCTACAAGTTTAAACAGAGTCCCGGCGGCAAAAGTCACCGGGAGTCTGTTTAAACAGCCCCGATGCTGGCGACGTACACTGTACGTCGTCAGTCACGAAGGGGTTAAGTTCTGCCAAGAGCAGGATCCAAATGATCCGTCTAGCCGCAGATAACATTTGGATTTTTCCCTGATGGTTGATGTATGCCAATGTAATGTTGTCTGACTGAATCTAGTCCAACGCTGTAAAAGTAGCCAAATCACCCAAAATCCCAGAATGCTGATCAGGAGATGAGTTTTCAGATAACTACGTTCCCTGCCCACCTTGGTGAACCCTCTAGGTGCATAAAGGGTAAAGGGCAGGTCCACTAACTGTTAATTGTGTGGCCACACAGCAAAATGTAGATGTGCCAAGTCTGCCCAGAGAAGGGAGGCAATGACAGCTATGGTGTATTCCATGCAGAACTTCTGGATGCAAATAAAAGACATTCAGAAAGGAGATCCAACATCTCAATCCAATGCCCCCTTTGTATATGGAACGTAAACCAAATTTGATTCAGAAGACCCCAGGAGGGCTTAAGGCCCCGTTCCCACTGCGCGATATGCAAGTAGCGCAATTTGCATATTGCGCAACATCGGGAGATTTGCCACGCGATGTCACGTTCAAGCTTGCATTGAGCAAGCTTGAATCGCGGCTAAATCCACTCCAAAAAGGGTCCTGCTGTAGCGACACACGACCCGCGACAGCAGGACCCTTTGCCCCATTGGATTGCATTGGAGAGCAATATCGCGCGGTAATTTGCTGCGATATCGCGGGAATTACTGCGCGATAAATCGCTCAATGTGAACGGGGTCTAAATGAGATCTGCTAATATTTTGTGGTAGGGCTGCAACTGATTATTTTCATAATCGATTAGTGGTTTGATTTTTTTCGATCGGATAAAAAAAAAAAAAAAAAATTTGAAATACAGTCCTTAAATTTAAAACGAAATACACAAATGCAATTTTACAACGTTTACTTCAGAATAAAACCATATGCACAATTTTTTTCAATTACACTGCACTGGAACACACGGCAATACGGCGTGTTTGGGGTGGTATTGAAATGCATGGCACTGCAATGCACCTCCCATACCAGAATTTGTCAGGCCGAAACCGAAAAGGACTTTTCCCATCTTTTATAAATGAAATGTTTTTTGTAATAATTGTATTGTAAGCACATCCCTGAAACAGTGCGATTATAGCTATAGTCCTGCACAACTAATTTATAATGTATTGATGAGAAGACCTACAGCTCAACATAAAACAGTATTCCGATGTGTTTCAACCTGGACAGCCTTAAGGTGATGTTAAGTACACTACACCTTTAATACTGGGTGGTAACTTAACTATTTGAAATCCAATGGCACTTGCCACCTGGAGTGAAAGGAGGGATATATAATTCAAGTAAATCCCTTTGCACTCCTGACCAGATATAACCCAAGATAACGGGTGGGTGGTGAGATGACATCAGATGCCTCTGCAGAACGCACACACACACACACGTCCTGTTTACAAGGTAATTGACAACACTAGCAAAAACACCTGGGTGCTGAGATGAGATCAGATGCCTCTGCAGAGAGAACACACACACACTTTACAAGGTATTTGGGAACACTAGCAAAACACCTGAGCATGGCTCAGTATGGAAAAAGAGGAAAGCCCATTGTACAGTTTCTGTAGCAGAGTGCAGCCATTCCCTCTCAGGGTTAAGATATTTAGTCATTGTAATCTACGTGCATTGGCTGCACATTAACGGCAGTCCATGCTGCCCAGGAAAATGCTAGCGGAGACTGTGGGGGGGTAGCTGTAGTGGCACTTCTAAACAATTCCTTTCCCTCTGCTGCTGGTACTGGTGGCAGAAGCAGTCTACAGTAGTTTGGCAAACCTGTACTTGCCAGTAGTGGAAGAGGAAGAATGGCTGATCACAGAGCACAGCTCTGGAGAAGTGGACATGATGGGCTGTAAGCTCATGCTGGTCTGGGCACAGGGCACATTGCTTGGCATCAACTTGCAGCGCCAGAAGGCCACTTGAGTAGCTTGCCCAGCTTTCTGCCCTCTCACTGCTGAAGGTGGGTGGAAAGTCAGTTGTTGCACAGTTTTAGATTTGGCACAGAGGATTTACTATCTCAGCCAGCGCCGACTCCGTAAAGACACAGGCAAGTGACACTAACTACTGTCTGCAAAAAAAATCATCCTAGCCCAACCTTTGCCTTAATGGATAGGCATCTGAAACTGCAGGAGAGAACTAGGAAGTAGTAGAAGCACGTGTGAGATAACTCCACCTCTAATGCAACACAGGAAGGTTGGGGATTGGTTATTGGGGAGCATGTCGGCTTCCTCCAAATGTAAGGCTGCTGTATCAATAAGGATAAGAGAGTTGGGGGCGGGGGGAGAAGGTTGATAAAAAGTAAATTTCCCTGTATTCCAACTGGCAGACTTACAAGTCCAAAAACAAGTATAGAAAAAAAGAAATAACTCCCCACACAAAATGACCCATCAGCTTCAGAGGATTCTGTACCAAACACGATATATGTAGCTTCAGTATAAAACTGAGGAAACCTCAATCCAGTGAGGCCCGCTAGGTACTCACAGTACAGAGACGGACAGGAAACATTTCAGCTTTGGCCCAATAACTCCATAAGGAATCTCCAGACATACCGCCTGGACCTGGATAGTGGAGTCCTAAATGATGTGCTCCTTGGGAAAGACTTCTATGAATGTCAATAACCAGCTTGAATCTACCAGCTGTAGAAGACCAACTGTTACGGTAATAGGAAAATCTTCCAAAAAGGAACAGAAAAAAAAAAAAACAGAGCTGGAGGACATATCCACTCTTCTGAAGACACCAGTAAAAAAATATATAAATGTTCCGTTAGACTTACCGGTAACGGTATTTCTAGGAATCTTCCAGGACAGCAACCTGAAGCTGGAAGATGATTGGGGAAATATATGCTAGAGGCTCAGCACTATAGCAAGCAAGTCATTATAGCAGCCTATGTATTCTTCCTTTATCTGCATTAATTCAAAAAACACAAGACTCCATCGACTTCAAGTTATGTAAATTTACCTTGCAGTTGGGCCGACAGTCTTATGTCCACAAAAATATGGAAGAAAGAAAGAAAGAAAGAAAGAATACAAGCAAATTAAAAACTAGAATTATAAACACAAATAAATAAAATGACATGCCTAAACACACACAGTATCCATCTTCATTTGCATATTATCTACTGTCTCTATAAATAATTGGTTACCATCCAACTCTATGTAACACAGTCACAAGCTACTATTTGTCTGTAGACACTATGTTAATAACCAAAGCAATAAACAGCCTTATTGTTCATTTGCCTGACTGCTCTGCCAAGACATGACTGGTTACCATGGACTGGTGAACTCAGCAATAGGTTTATGAAATAAAAAAATGCATTTCATTTAAAAACTTTGGAGAGTAAAGTCCTACCTAAATGCAAACACCACAAAATGCCTGCCATTACTTGTATTTCTTAGCCAGAAAAGCTACTTCTGCAGTTACTTTATTACTGTTGTCTGACTCCACCTGATTATGGATTTCACTTCATTAACTGCTATCCCCTGCACACTAAGAGGCCAATATGGGCAGGGCTTGAAAAATCCACTTGTCTACTTGTCTGTGATGAGAGGACGGTGGAGCCCAGCGAGCAGCTTCCCGGCCGGCCGTTGTAATTACACGGACGGCCGGGAGCTTTACAGTCAAGCGATCGGGCGTCTCTAGAGACACTCGATCGCTTGTATCAGCAGCTGTCACTGCCGGTCACGAGTTCCGCTGTGCCCGATGCGGCCGAGACCGGCACGGCTCTGTGACAGGAGATCAAAAGGGAGTTCAGTATACAAACTCCCTCTGATCTCCTCTCAGTCCCCGAATGCAGGAAGTGATGTATATTACATTACTTCCTGCATTCAGTGTCACTCTCCAGCTAGAGAAGCTGATGAAGCCGATCTCTGCTTCATTAGCTTCTCTGGGGGTCCCTAGGTGACATTAGGGGTCTTGGAGACCCTTGATGTCTCCATAAAGAGGACCTGTCATGTAAATTGGGTATCCCATAGGGGGTTTCTTAGCCCCCCATGCAATAGCAATAAAGTTGTGTACAAAAAAAAAAAAAGGTAATAAAAAAAATTAAAGAATCAAAAAATAAAGCATAAAAAAATGTTTTCTTTTAACATTTTAAGTCCCTGCCCCCCACATACACACAGATATGCATCGGGTGCGCCTACGTGCGAAGACTATTGCGCCGCACATCTTACATATCTCCGCAAACGTCGGAGTGAGAGCAATAATTTTAGAGCCATTAAGGCCGGGTTCACACCTGGGCGTTTTACAGCGCTGATCGATGCGCATAAAATTTATGACTGACTGGTGAGACACCGTCAAATTTTTCAATTGACTGGGGGATGGAGGGGGGCAGTCAAAAGTCAAGCTGCCAACCTGCAGAAGCTTAGTTTAGAAGGTTTTAGTACATCGCTTTTAGCTACAAGCCTAGGACACTATTATCTAATGTGCCTTACTTATTGCTGCCAGAAATCCTATTACTCGGATGGCAGAGTTTACACAAAATTTTGCATTTCTGCTCTAGTCATATAATTTAACCCAACAGAAGCACTCACTGGTCTACAAATACTGAACACATTTGACTATAACATTAAGAAAAAATATGTACAAAAAAACCAAACTTAAAAGCAGGATTGTTTACCATGATTAATAAAAGCAGCCGGCCCCAGCCAAAGCTGTGCACACCTCTTCCTGGTGGAGTACATAACACTGAAGTCATTCTCACCAAAGTGAAGGAGGCTCTCATCAGCTTTAGTTAACTCAGCTATGCAGCCCACAAGCAGAGCAATTTTGTCATTCTTTGCCCTGAAAAATAACCCACAGCAGTTAAAAAGGACCGAAGTGAATATATGTTACCTTGAAAGCAAGAGAAATAAGACATTTGGATGTTGGGACTTCTGGGAAATGGCTGCTGCATTGGAAGGGTTCCATAGAAATGGGGGTCTCCTCTTCCTCTCAGCCTGGACGTGTGCACCTCTTCCCCCTTCCTCTAGGAACATACACAATGTGCACAAAGTCTACAGACTGCACTGAGGAGGTTATGTTGATAGAGAGAGGAGGAAGTAGTGGGGGAGCCAGACATGACCGACTTAGCCTCTCATCCACCCTGCAGATTACTGCTAAGGGAGAGCAGGAACAGAGAGAGTTGTGATGAAATTTGCATTGGCAGAGTTGCTAGCCGGTAAAAAGGTGCAATGTTTGGGTTGTTGGTATTCAGTGGCAGGGGTTGGGATGCTGGGTGACAGGGAGCTGTCATGGTGCAGAGTGGCAGAAGTACTGGGCTCTTTATAGACCCAAAACACAAAAGCTTCTCACTTGTAAACCTATAGGGAGCAGTCTTTGAACGAGCACCAACTAATGTGGTATAGGCTTCTGGAGCACAATGCCCACGGATCCAAGCTAAGTGCAAAAGGGGTTTAGTTGGCATGGAGAGGGAACCCATTAGGCTTAAGTTATTGGCCCAACAAAAACACAAGGCACTGTGTAATGCATTGGGGTGCCATTTTTTTAGAATTGCAACCCAATTTTCACAAGTACAGTAGATGCCAACAGATTCACACTGCAGCACATCACAATGTAAATGTGGGACTTTTTTTACCATTGCAATGCATTGACAGCCCACTCATGATGAAATGGCGGTCTAATGCAACACACACTAACTTGTAAACAAAACCACAATGGAATGGCATAGTATGAAGGGGACCTTAATATTTTGATCTGCACTGCTCCTATGAAAATATAGGAGGGGGCTTCCCAAAATAGCAAGCAATATGTGTTTTCCATAACTTCCACCTTATTAAATTTGAGTTGGCATGTTAGAAATCTTAAATATGATTTAAAGCAGTTGAGAGTTAATAAATTGGACACATTGTTAACAGAATCATCATGCAATATATTGATCACCACATATGATTAGTTTGGGACAGAACATTAACAGCATTTTCTAAACGCTTCCTTCTAAACAAAGGGCACACTTTCACTTGTTACTATTATAAGCCTTTTTACCTACTCACCAAGGTTTTGTAGCAACTACTTTGGCTCCATTGGTTTCCAGAGAGTACCGATTGCAAGGCAGGATCGTGAATCCACTTTCTGGCAGGAACATCCGCAGGTACCGGAATATCTGGATGTGAATAGCAAGAGTAATTTTAAAGATGTGCTCATTTAAAATATGAAAAACCCTTTGACATTGTAGTAAATGTGGCAATGGCAATGGCAATAGCACCCCCCCCCAAAATATATACAATAATTTTGGTTTTATTTTTATACAAGTGAATAAGACAGACAGTCCCTAAAGACATTTTTTTTAATCAGAAATTGGCTCTTATCAATTTTAAAATCAAAGTGTGGGTACACACTAACTATATAGGCGAGAAACTGAACAGGATGCAAGGGAAACATTTCAATGGGGACTCCACCTACAGAAAGTTAACCCTTTTGACCAGGGGTCATTAAAGTGATATTAATCCCTCCTTTTAAAAATTCAGCACAGGAGATCTTGCCCTTTTAAAAGAATGTCCCTACCCATCTGTTTGGTTGAGAGTCCATGGGTCCAGTTCCCAACACCTGTACTGTGACCTTAATTGGAAAACTTTAAAGTACCCATTGCACATCAATGTGCAATCTTGGACAGAAGTAGGCACATGTTTCCACGGAAGCACATGCATGTACATGTTCTGTAAACCTGCTAAAATGGAGAACATAGAATGTACTGCATGGCAAGACACAGATTTACACCACTTAGTCATTACCAGGTTCAACATGCCTGGTTATACCCAATCATACTGCAACCGAAGAAAATACAAATTAAACATGAATAAAAATAAATAAATAAATAACAGTCTACTTACATGTGCCTTTAGTGTGGCTTCCTGCTGTGGTATTTGATTTTTGAGGTAATGATTAGCTCCTGTTATAAAAGCACGGAATGCTGCCTCCAGGTCTCTCTTCCTGCGGAATGTGTGTAGCGCCTCTCTCAAGTGATGCCGTCGCCTTATAGAGGGCAGTGGACTAGAACATAAAAACAGAGATACATTAAACATGTAGAACATATAATAACTTAATGTAACCCTAATTTAGCCATTTCCTCTCACCTGGATTTAGTGCCTAAACATTACCAGAACCTGAAAAATTCCTTATTTACCTGGAGGAATATTTATTTTTAACTGGGCAAGATTCTTGGCTTATGACACTGTCAACTTTTCCTTCCACTTTCCTTAAACCATTTAGCACAATTCTTGTTCTCTTTAGCCTTCAGTAGCCATGAAATGCAACAAGGAGAATGAAACTGGTTAGTAAAAAAAACACAACACCACACACTACAGAACTTTAATAAATTTGAGTGGAATTTGAGTTGTTTGTAAAGCAGCTGATGGCACATTACTACAGGGATGAATAAAGCCAGTCACTAATATTCAAATCCAATGAAAAAGCCCATGTGTGGAATCATAGAATATAGTATGAATTGAAAAAGGCTGCACAAAGTGTTGCTTTGACCTAAACAGACTGAAAAGTAAAATTACAGATGTGCAATTCTTTAGTGTTATTTGAGATCGTAGGCGGGACGGTAAAACCTTTAATGTATATGGTAATTATGGTTTTCTTTGTTGTTCACAAATCTCTATCAGAATTTTTTGGGGATTGCAAGACAAAGTAAAATAGATTGTTCACATCACAAAAAAAGAAGCTTTAGGTCTTTGCATAAAGGCGAAAACAATCTTTTTTAGTTCTTTTTGGTTTTCAGCTCTCTGGTTAGGGGGAGGGGTTCATTGATCCCAGGTGTCTCTCATTAAATAGGTATATTATAAGCTAGTGCGCCACTCACTTGCTCACACAGGGCTTGGGAACAAAGTGCCTGTGAGCTTAGTGGCGTTACAAAATTGGAGTTTGAACTGCAAGTACAGGAGTGTGGAAATTAAAAAAAAAACTACTTGTCCAAGGACTAAAGCGGGGGCCCGATCTACTTGTCCCTTATGGAAATCTACTTGTCCGGATAGAAAAAAAAAATCTAACCCAAACTTTATTTAGCAGTGCCAAGAAGAGCTTCTCATTGGTCAGTGCAGTCAGGTGACTGCGCTGACTAACGAGTGCTTGAAATTTGCGAGCGAAATTCAGAATACATGGCACAGGTACAGATAGTACACCTGTACTGGCGGACAGGAAGGACTAAGTATAGCAGGGAGGGAGAGGGGACCAGATATGTGCAGGTAATTCCATTTTCCCAAATTACTTGGGAAAGTGAATTTACCCTTTGGGGTGGGGACAGACTTCTGCTGACGTGTGCGGTTGCCACGTGGCCCCATTTTTCCCATTTTTATGTATTTACATTTAATAGATATGCATTTTATTTTTTTTCCCACTTGACTTTATTGCTATCACACAAGGAGTAACAAGCCCTTGTGCGATTGCCTGTCACCTCCAAAAGCTCTCTTTATTGACCCTGTCACCTCCAACACAGAAGTTCTAGCACAGCACTGTGCTCGTTCTGCGAAAGGAAGGCTGCATTCCTGTGTCACTATTCACACGGAGCCGAGCAGAGAAGCATTCTCTGCCCTGCTCCGCGCTCTTTGATCTAATTTGCCGTGATCATGGATCCCGCACAAGAGCGGGGGACCCCGAAGACCACATGTAGACAGGCAGGTTACAAGTGATTTTGGACGGCTGTACAGCCGTTTAAAATGACTTGTACAAAATGGCTCCCACACAACATTTAGCCGTGCTGCATGCCCGCAGCCGGGCTAAATGTAGAAAAAAAAACTACTCACCCGGCGCCCGAAACTGCCTGTCCCGGGCGATAGGAATTCCACACCCCTGAAGTACTATCTTTAATTTCCTTAAACACTAACTAGGATGATGTATGTTAGGAAGATTGAAGGGTTTGTTCAGTGCACACTGTGCCACATCTATACACAAATGGAGCCACAGCTCCAGGGTGAATACAGCTGTGACAGATGTGAGCAGGTTGCACTTCTGGAAGCTCATATTAGAGATCTGGAAGAGCGAATTGCAACACTGAGGAGACTTGACAACCTCGAGAGGAGTGTGTTGCTCACCGAGCAGGCAGTTAATGGGGTTGATCTGGGACGGTGGAGGGGTAAGTGAGGATGATCAGACAGGAAGCTGGGTTACTGTAGTTAGAGGAAAAGAACCCCAGAAAAGAACCGGATGCCTCAACCGGATGGTTTGCGGTCTCCCTGGTGCCAGGGCTCGGCATGTGGTGGACAAATTACTAGGAAGGGCTGGGTATGACCCAGCTGTCTTGGTCCAAGTCATGTAATGACAATACATGGAAGATGAAGGATCCTTTAAAAATCAATTCAATTAAAGAACTAGATTGCAAGCTGAAGGGAAGAACCTCCAAGGTAATATTCTCTGGAATATTGCCTGTGCCATGCACAACGCAGGACAGACAGCAGGAGCTTAGAGAGCTAAACACATGGCTGAAGACCTGGTGTAAGAGGGAAGGCTTTGGGTTTCCGAAGCACTGGCCTGACTTTTCATTTGGGTACAACCTATATGCTAAAGATGGTCTGCACCTTAAATGGAAGGGGGGCTACTGTGCTAGGGGAAAACTAGGATTGAGGGGGAGGGAAGAGATGGAATATAATGTGCCAGATACGTCAAACAGGGGAGGGAAATCCAATTGGATAAGGAGATTCCCATGTTGCAAACAAACATTGGAGATGATAGTACTAATGGTACTACAACAAAAGATACAACTATTGCAAGTGAAAAATGTAAAAAATGGCTTGAATTGTTTCTGTGCCAATGCCAGAGGTCTGCACAGCAAAATGGGAGAATTGGAAGCTTTTGTGCATGGCGAGAACCATGATATGATTGGTATTGCTGAATCTTGGCTTGGTTTTTCTCATGATTGGGCTGTTCATATTCCTGGCTATGCTCTTTCAGGGAGACCGGGTAAAACAAAAAGGTGGCGGGGTTGGTCTCTATTTGAGAAGTGATCTAAAAGTGATTGTTAAAAGAGGACTTTCCATGTCTATGGTGCTGAAGCGTTATGGGTGGAATTGTATACTGGTATGCATAATGCAAAAGTAATTGTTGGAGTTTGTTACAGGGCCCCCAGTGAGAATAAAGAGATAGAGACTCAGCTGCTTAACCAAATAGAAAAGGGCAGCAAGGGCGGGGACAGTGGTATTTATGGGAGATTTTAACTATCCTGACATTGACCCGCATAATGACACTGCTGGAACAGTAAAAGGGAGCACATTTATAAACTTATTACATGACAATTTTATGGTACAGTATGTAGAGTGAGGAAATTATTTGATCCCCTGCAGATTTTGTAAGTTTGCCCACTTACAAAGAAATGAATGTTGGAGTCATTATTCACAAATGGAAGGAATGCAAAATAACCATCAATCGCCCTCGCTCTGGAGCTCCATGCAAGATTTTGCCTCATAATGTAAGGATGATCATGAGAAAAGTGAGGGATCAGCCCAGAACTACATGGGAGGAGCTTGTCAATGATCTCAGGTCACCAAACAAACCATTGGCAACACAATCCTGCAGCGCCCACAAGGTCCCCCCTCCTCAAGAAGGCACATGTACAGGCCCGTCTGATGTTTGCCCATGAACATCTAAATGATTCAGACGGATTGGGAGAAAGGGCTGCAGTCAGTTGAGACCAAAATTGAACTCCTTGGCATTAACTCGACTCGCCATGTTTGGTGGAAGAAAAATGCTGACCCTAAGAACACCCTCCCTACAGTCAAGCACAGAGGTGGAAACATTATGCTTTGGGGCTGTGCTAAAAGGTACAGGCCGAGTTTACCGCATTGAGGGGCCAATGGATGGGGCCATGTATTGTAAAATCTTTGAGAACCTCCTTCCCTCAGCCAAAACACTGAAGGGTCGTGGATGGGTATTTCAGCAGGACAATGAACCAAAACATACCACCAAGGCAACAAAGCAGTGGCTCCAGAAGAAGCACATTAAGGTTTTGGAGTGGCCTAGCCATCTCCAGACCTTAATCCTATAGAAAATGTATGGAGGGAGCTGAAACTTCAAGTTGCCAAGCGACAGCCAAGAAACCTTAAGGATTTAGAGAAGATCTGTAAAGAAAAGTGGACCAAAATCCCTCCCAAGATGTGTGCAAACCTCGTAACCAACTACAAGAAACGTCTTACCTCTGTACTTGCCAACAAGGGTTTCTCCACCAAGTACCAAGTCATGTTTTGCTTGGGGATCAAATACTTATTTTACTCACTGAACTGCAACTCAATTTATAACATTTGTATCATGTGTTTTTTCTGGATTTTTGGTTGATATTCTGTCTCCATCATTTAAAATACACCTACGATAAAAATTATAGACCTGCTTCGCCAGGCTGCTGTATCCACTACAGACTCTCCCATTATTACTAAAACATAAAGATATTAAGCGCCTGAACACAGCGGTGCTTAGATTTATATGGCAAGGTAAAAGACCTAGAATATCTCTCAAGAAGCTGTGGCTCCCAAAGAGCGAGGGGGGAGCTAACCTGCCCAATATTCGCTTGTATAATATAGCATGCTTAGTACGCCATGCGTTGGATTGGGTGTCTGGTAAATCTAGATTCTCCAATACCTCGCTGGAAGAAGCCTTGGTGCACCCATGGAACATAAAGGCTATTCTGCACTGTAAACTGTCTCTCATACCAAAGCATACAGCGGGAAATCTATTGATGTGACACGGTGGTGGCCTGGAGAGAGGAGCGTAGAGGATTGAACTTATCACCTCACCTCTCGGCTTACTGCCCGATACAGGGTAATCCCATTTTCCCACAAGGTATGGAGTATCTGGCGTTTAACATTTGGAAACGGCAGGGATTGAACATGTGGGCTCAATTGTTTACAGGACCTTCAATGACACCCGTAACCTTCTCGGAGCTGATTCAGGACTTTAAAATTCCGAGCACACATTTCCTGCACTTCCTGCAGGCCACGAAAACGTGGCAGAGCATCTCGCAAAACCCTAGGAGCTTTCTGGGGGTTCATTCTTAGATAGAATGCTGAAAGATAATAACTACTCTGTCTCAGAGCTGTATCCCCGCCTCCACGTGTTGTATGTGCACACCTCTAAATGTACAGAATTGGGAAAAAGATTTTCCGGCTCCCGACTTGGTTGACAAATTACTACAAGGATACAACAAGATTAAACAGATAGTGATCAACGAAGTCTGGAGGGAGACCCAATTCAAAATTATGCACAGGGCATACGTCCCGTATTTCAAACCGCAGAACACTTCCTCAGAATCTTTGATATCTAGATGCCCGAAATGTGGAGTGCTACGACCATCACTGGCACACTGCCTGTGGAACTGTGACGCAATATACAAGTTCTGGCAGGCACTGGCCTCCTTCATTACAGGTTACGAAGTGGACCCCCCCTTTTGAACCCCTGCTATATGTTTTTAGTGCATCGCAGGGAATGGAAACAATGCAAACAGGGCAAAAGGGTAGGGACTGGATACATCTCTGTCTACTAGCAGCCAGGCGATGCATGATGCGTGGATGGAGCACGAATACTCTTCCAACGGTACAGGAAGTAGTGAAGGAATTAAATGTTTAATGTTTTTCTTTTTTTTTTCCCCCCTTCTCTTATCTCTATAGGTAGAACGCAATGGAGTTGTGACTTTTTTCAACCTGACTATGCAACTCTGTAAAATAGAAGATTTCCCACAGAGCTATAAGGCAAGTTCTAACAAGCTGAGGCAATGACTGTGCAGGATCCACAATGGGAAGCGCTGGACTTCTGGGAAAACAACTATTGACAGACCGCAGGCACATCGACAGTTGACACCCCTGCCTCTCCTCTTGCGATCTGGTTACCTTGGAGCCCAAATTAAGTTTCTGAAGAACATATTTTTCCCTACCAAACTATCAGATTAAAGATTTTTTTTTTTGCCGTGATAGTGTCCCCTCCCTAGTTTTGCCATTTGATGTACCGGACACTGTATATGGTGTGCTTCTACGGATATACCTCCACTTCAGATATCTTCACAGCTGACCTGCCTGTTTTCTTCTGGAACGGTCACATGTTGCAAACAGGTGATCCCATTGGACATTTGGGTTACCATGTATTAAACATTTCCTTTTAAACCCATCTACTTTTTAGGCTGGGTTCACACCTAGGCGTATCGAATACCCGCGTTTCGTGTCGCGTGATTCACAGTTAAAACCGCGCGACAAACACGCGTTTCCGAGGGCTACGTGGCTGTATCCCAATGGAAACGCGCGACAAAAACACCCCAAAGAAGCTCCTGTACTTCTTTGGGCATAGGACGTTTTGTAGCGTGTTCATACGGCCTGTAATACGCCCATAGGAAATAATGGGATTTCTGTGTTTGAGCGTTTTGCAGAGCGTAGGAACGCGCTACAAAACGCCCAGGTGTGAACCCAGCCTTAGGACTGCCAGACCCTGATTTTGACATTAGGTGAACAGATTTTATGCAATTCTCTTTTTTTTATATAGTAAACAGAATTACATAGCACAGAATTTAGTTCTTTTTTAATTCTGTGCTTAGTTTAGGGGTTACGTTTAGGGCTGCAACTAGCAATTATTTTCGTAAGCAATTAGCTGGCTGATTATTTTTTTATTAAATCAATTGGATAAAAAGAAAAATATCAAATACCATCCTTAATGTAAAAAACAAAAACACAGTTGATTTACAGAATAAAACTGCATGCAGTTTTTTTTTTTTTTAAATCACTGGAATGCATAGCATAGTACCGCAAGTTCCAGGGCTGATGATCGCACTGCAGGTGGTAGGTGCGTTGAAAAGAATGGAAACGCACCTCCCACAGCAGAATTTGTCAGGCCGAAACCGAAAATGACTTTACCCCACCTCTAGGGGACTTTTTTTATAACTTTTTAATGGTTTTATTTTAATGTTTTGTTTTTGGAGGACACAGTCCTCAATCTCTTTTTCTGCAGCCCCAGCACGCAATGAACAGAAAAGCACTCAGTACAGAAGTTTTCTGTTCATTAATAAATTAAGGAGATAGTAAACAGATTTAGAGCACTTTCTGTTCATTCACAATTGGGGACACTGTATCTGAATACTATGTCCTCAATTATTTACAAACTTTGTAGTGAGGTTTGTAAATAATAAATGTTTGTGGGAGCTCGCCTCACTGCTGGGCACCGGCTGCAGGGGTCTGTGACCGCTCCGATCTCTGCTGGGAGCAGCGTGGAATCAGAGGCCGATGAACACAGAGCCGATGAAACACCGGCTTCCGGCGCCGAGGAGAAAAGCAGGGGATACACACAAATTAATCTAGAATAAGAATTGACAACTATTGATCATCAATAAAATCATTTAGTTGATTCTGCCCTAGTTACGTTTAAGTCTTGGGGTAGTTTACGAGTTATGGTTAGTAGGAAGGAGCAGACAATAGGTGATAGCACAGGTCAACCTTGGAAGAGTACGAGTGTTTTCTGGCACTTAAAGGCCACCAACCTTTAATTTTTTCATTTAGGCATTCAAGTCAAAAATTTGATGTTACGTTTAGAAAACAGATGCACCTTCTGAACCCTCTAAGACATTCTAGCAGGGGCAGGAAAAAACAAATACATGTGCCACTGGTTTCAATGAAATATGGAGATTCGACATTGATCCAAGCTTGGCTGCTGAACACTGCTTGGCTCTTTTGAACAAAATCTCACAAGGCTGGAACATACTGGAGACTCTAAAGAAAAAAAAAAAGCAACTGGTCTGTTCACAAAAGGAAGCTAAAAGGTTTATATATTAAACATAGCACGCAGCTCACCCAACGTTCATTTTGTGTGTTCGGAATCCCAGGTAAGGATCAAGCACCAAGCTGGTTGCCAGGTCATCATTCTCACAAAGTTCTCTTGCTGTCAGTCGAGTGGAACCCATAGTATTGTTGGACTGTGTATCATGCTGTTATTACCTGTTATCCCCAAAAGAATTTGAACATTCAGAATATATACACACAAATATAAATTCAGTGATACACATAAGGATGCATTACTGATCACAGAGCTGCATTAATGTCTTTAATATCTGCCTAGATTTCAGCTTTTAAGCATGCAAAGTCCAGGGGCTGAACTGTTTGACCAAGCATTAGAATGGTAAGGATTAGGGATGCACAGATATATGTTTTTCGGTATCTAGTACCGATATTTGTTTTGTCAATACCGGAAGAGCCATTAAGGAAGCCGGGCAGCATGTAATGACTCGCCACCCTGGCTTACCGATTAGCCGGGAAGCCATCTCCAGGCTCCCACGTTACCAGGTGATGAAGAATAGAGCCGGCTTTCTGGCCAAATCAGGAAGCCGAGGGGGGTGTCAGGTAATGAGTTAGGGTCCCCACACACCTTACGATTATCGTACGATAATCGCGGGAAATCCCGCGATTGTACGATGATCGTAAGGTGTGTGGAAGCCGTGCGACCTCTACTACTGTAAGGTCGCACGACTTTAAACTTACGGACATGATCGAAAACCAGCCGAGCATCGTACGATGTTCGGCGGGTTTGTGGCATGTCCGTACGATAACAGCAGTACGGGCCGGTGTGCACAAGCACACACTGCCCGTTCGGCATTGCGGTCATCGGAAGCCCGCCCCTCAGGGGGCGTGGCTTGCGATTGCAAGTACGATCTGCAAGATAGGCAGATCGTACGTTTTTTTAAGTACCTTACAACCATCGCAAGACAAAAGTCTTGCGTTGGTTGTAAGGTGTGTGCCCAGCCTTAGACTGGATTCTACTACCTAAAAGGTTCACCTTACAACCTGCGATGGTTGTAAGGTAATTTAAAGCTCGTACGATCTGCCCATCTTGGACAGGCAGATCGTACTTGCGATCTCCGAAAGCCTGCCCCGCTGAGGGGGGGGGGAAAGACGTGCGACCTTAATCGCCCGTTATTATCGTACGATAATCGGCAGGTGTATGGGCACCTTAAGGCATACAGCCGATTACACTTTAAAAAACAAACAAACATATATGGGAGTGGGTTTGTATTTTGTCCAGCCAGTCTTGAGATTAAGGTGCCCATATACCTGCCGATTATCGAATGATAATCGCGGGTGATATCGTACGATAAAATCGGCAGGTGTATGGAAGGCGTGCAACCGTTTCTACTGTACGGTCGCACGTCTTTTGTCTCCCGAGCAGGCTTGGAACCCCGCCGAGAATCGTACGATCTTTGTCGGGTTAGTGTCGTTCTCGGGAAACAAATGCCGCACGGGCCGGTGTACGCAAGCGCACACTGCCCGCTTAGCATTGCAGTCATCGGAAGCCCTCCCCTCAGGGGGGGCAGGCTTTCGATGATCGCAAGTATGACCTGCCTGTCCAAGAGCTTTTAATTACCTTACAACCATCGCAGGATGAAAAGGCGTGCGATAGTTGTAAGGTGTATGGGCACCTTTACAGAGCTCTGCTTGACACCCAACCCTGGTTAGTGACCTACAAATGCCTCCCCACCCGTAGCGTGCAACTGAGCAGACTTTAGGGAACATTTAATGTGTAATTACCCAATATGACTGTACAAGGCTACAGAATCAGCATGAATCATAATCTCCCAAGTAGCAGAGACTGATGTTAGTTCTATATACAATGCAAGTTACAGAATACATTTTGTGGCGTGATACAAGATCAGAATGCATTAGATATGGCCCTGTATAAGCTTTAGCAACCTGTTTGAAAAAAAAAGTTCCAAATCATAACTCCATATGGATAATGATATCTTAGAATTGTGTACTTACACAATAAGTTTCAACGATAACCCCAAAATACTTTCTGCAAACTATGCCAACAATCACTTGCACAGAATGCTTTGTTTGCGAGGTGGAAACAGCTTGTGTATTTTTTTGCTGTTACTTCTCCTTTAAAACTCTGGGGTTTCAATTAAATCCAACACCCACTGCATCTCATTAGAAACATCTCATTATAAATAGCTCAGTGGGCTACATGATCATGATTACACCTGCTGCTGTGTTAAAATCCTCTAGGAATCCATACAAGTGCTACACGTGAGGATCAGGAATGTTTCATATATGTAATTAAGAGAACAGATCATCTTTCATAGCAATTAATTTAATACCATCCTCATTTTCTTTACACAGGAAGGAACACTACAGTCTATTTTGCCTGCTTCTTGTAAGAAACAAACATGGACATGCTACATTTTTTCTAAGCAACATCACATATGCAATGCAGAGTTTGTAAATACTTTCATTGTGATGGTGCGTTTTCCAGAGTTAGAAAACACATAGCTCTGCCTGCTTAGTGTCCCTATCTCTGTGGGGAATAGACACTAGTCCAATTTCATTCATATGGGGGG